>NC_068441.1:35846954-35944454 GCF_023373465.1 Oncorhynchus keta
TGGCAAATGGCTTATTTGCACATAGGTCTTCTGTAGCTCTGATTGGAAATGGCGCACCGGTTTGCATAGACTCCAGTTCTGGACAAAACAGATGTTTTATTTACTGCGGTGTCTATTCATTGTCTAAACACAAGGCCGCTTTCGAACTCTATACTGCTATAAAATATTCACAAATACCTTATTATATGTCATTCCCAAACATTCTATGAATTTATGAATTTATGAAAATGTGAAAATGACCATTTCTACAATAAGTGCTCGCTTTTCAAAACATGTAAAAAAAAAAAGGTTAACACTGGAGCCTGCTGGCTTGGTCGAAGTGGGTATTGGAGGGTCTAATTAGCCCCTACACCCTCGATAATTTTAACTCCTTTGGCTTTGGAACACTTATGCACAGGGTTGGGTAGGCTACTTTCTAAAAGTAATCCGTTACAGTTACAAGTTTCCTGTCCAAAATTGTAATCAGTAACGTAACTTTTAGATTATCCAAACTCAGTAAAGTAATCTGATTACATTCCATTACTTTTATATTACTTTCCCCTTAAGAGGCATTAGAACAAAACAAAAATGTATGTTACCAATTGAACGACATCTATTGCAGGATAAATCAATGTTAAGGTCTACAGTACTACTACAGTATTACATATATGGATGTTACATTTTAGGTTTTTTCTAACCCATCACTTTCTACTACATGTAATAATATGATTAAATTATATCTTTACATTAAAAACCAAAGTATATTAGAATTCCACTCATTCCAATAAATGTTATACCACTCATTCCAATAAATGTTATACCCCTTGATCTTCAAGAATAGGACTTGGAAATATGGAAGTATAGATTAGTATAGATTAGCCAAATTGTTTTACCTGAGCATGACCCCAAAACTAAGGACTTATTAGCCAGCCCTACTCTGTTGCTTATGATTTTGTTGTCATGGAGGACTGATTGGGCTCATTGATTCGAATTGAAAAATAAATGCTGCGCTCATGGAATGGCATGCTTTGCCAAGAGTGTGCAAAGCTGTCATCAAAGCAAAGTGTGGCTACTTTGAAGAATCTCAAATATAAAATATATGTTGATTTGTTTAACACTTTTTTGATGTCTTCACTATTATTCTGCAATGTAGAAAATAGTAAAAATAAAGAAAAACCCTTGAATGAGTAGGTGTGTCCAAACTTTTGACTGGTACTGTAGTCCAAAAATAGATGTAGCAACTACAGATTGCCCCTTTTAAGTCTATCAAAAGTGTGCAAGTTTGAGCATGTGTCCATTAGGCCTTTGGATTAATTTTTTTATCAGCATGAATTAGATTGAGCAATAAAATCCCCACTTTCTTTCCATAGGCTTGGATCCACAATATACAGCTGTTGCAAGAGCAAATGTTTCACTGTCTGTCCACTGGTTTCAAAAACAATGACTAATAGGCAGCTTAAACTTCTTGAATTCAAGCATTATTGGGTTCAAATACACATTTAGATTTGTGAACAGCCATTCACAACAACCACAATCCGTAAGTCGCAAACAGCTATATAGGTATCAATAATAAGTGATATCCGTATCACCGTAGACTACACAACTACTGTCATCCTTACCTCCAAGTGTTTATTCAAATTGGATAATCTTTGGATGCCGACAGCAGTCGCACCATTGGAAGACATGGCTTGGACTGTAGCCTACATAAGCCCATTCCTGCTCTTTGCCCACGACCCATCAACACATTTTGTGTGTCATCAAGTCTCTGACTTGTGGTCAGACTCACTTATGAGGAACAAATGTATATTTGCTTTTTTCTGATTTGAATATCATTGAGAAAACAGAGAAGTGTGAAATAATTTTTTGTAAACATAATTTCTGAATTTAAAAGTTATCCTCGAAGTAATCATCTAGTTTTTCAAAAGTATCGGTAATCTGATTACAATATTTTTACTGGTAACGTAACGGATTGCAGTTACCGTTTTTTGTAATCCCTTACATGTAATTCGTTGCTCCCCAACCCTGTTTATGCATATAGAGAAAGTGCGCGTGAACGTACAAATGGAGGGCGGAGGGGGAATGGGGAAGGGACCGGTTTGGAATTCAGCATAATGAACACCTTTAGAACAATGGAGCCTGTTATGTGGAAACAAAGCCAGTTCAGCTGGTGTCAGGTTCTCAGTCATAACCCAACCAGTCGAGAGAAGGTCATGAAGGACCTCAGCCACCCGAGCCACAGCCTGTTTACCCCATTTACCATCCAGAAGGCGAGGTCAGTACAGGTGCATCAAAGCTGGGAAAGAGAGACTGAAAAACAGCTTTTATCTCAAGGCCATCAGACAGTTAAATAGTCACCACTCGCCAGTCTCCACCCAGTACCCTGCCCTGAACTTTACTCATTGTCAATAGTCGGCTAACACCCTTTACTCAACCCTGCACCTTAGAAGCTGCTGTCCTATGTACATAGTCATGGAACACTGGTCACCCTAATAATGTTTACATACTGTTTTATCCACTTCATATGTATTGTATTCCTGTCAAGGCCTATCCTATTTAACTATTGCTTTACGTATGCTATTCTATCCTACGTATTCTACAGATATACAACATATTCTATCCATATACAGTCCATAATGTCTATACTTCCCATTATATACATATACATTTATACTTCGGACTCCGAAGTACTTAGGACTTGCTCTTCCTAATATTTCTACATTTCTTTATTACATTATTTTACTTTTTAGATTTGTGTGTATTGTTGTATATTGTTAGATATTACTGCACTGTTGGAGCACAAACATTTCTCTACACCCCAACAACATCTGCTAAATATGTGTATGTGACCAATACATTTGATTTGATTTGAGACCAGAACAACCAGTCTGAGAAGTGAGACGAGAAGAGACTGACTGACACATCTCACCTGCTTACACTGAAAGTTGACAACACCACTGCAGACAGACCTCCAGACCTACAAACAGACAGACAAAAAGACATGCTGCTTCACTCTAATGACTTGGTCTGACCTACACTAGCATAGCTGTAATGTCCAAATCATTTTAGAATTACAGGGTTTCACCTATTCCGTAATCTGAGAATCTGGAATAACTGGATAGAATAGTAATGTATTGTCTTCTATTGGCAGATTGTCCCAATGAGAAGAGATAAAGAGAATACCTTCCAACTCTAACATGAATGTACAGAACCAGGCCTGAAATATACACTGAGTATGACAAACATTAAGAACACCTGCTCACTTCAATCAGTGTAGATGAAGGGGAGAAGACAGGTTAAAGAAGGATGTTTGAGCCTTGAGACAATTGAGACATTGATTGTATGTGTGCCATTCAGAGGGTGAATGGGCAAGACCAAATATTTAAGTGCCTTTGAACAGGGTATGGTAGTAGGTGCCAGGTGCACCAGATTGTGTCAAGAACTGCAACACTGCTGTTTTTCATGCTCAACAGTTTCCTGTGTGTATCAAGAATGGTCCAACACCCAAAAGACACCCGGGAAACTTGACACAACTGTGGAAAGCATTGGAATCAACATTGACCAGCATCCCAGTGGATAGCTTTCGACACCTTGTAGAGTCCATGCCCCGACAAATTGAGGCTGTTCTGAGGGAAAATGGGTGGGAATGTGTTCCTAATGTTTGGTATACTCAGTGTATTTAGCTTATTGTTAAAAAAAATACCAGTCAAGTACCAGTCAAAAGTTTGCCACACCTACTCATTCAAGGGTTTTTATTTATTGTTGCTATTTTCTACATTGTAGAAAGAACATACAGTGGCAAGAACCAGTATGTGAACTCTTTGGAATTATCTGGATTTCTGCATAAATTGGTTATAAAATCTCATAACCTGGAGTCCAATAATTGCGACGAGATTGGAGATGTTGGTTAGAGCTGCCCTGACCTATAAAAAACTCACAAAATTTGAGTTTGCTATTCACAAGAACCATTGCCTGATATGAACCATGCCTCAAACAAAAGAGATCTCAGAAGACCCAAGATAAAGAATTGTTGACTTGAATAAAGCTGGAAAGGGTTACAAAAGTATCTCTAAAAGCCTTGATGTTCATCAGTCCCCAGTAAGACAAATTGTCTATAAATGGAGAAAGTTCAGCACTACTCTCCCTAAGAGTGGCCGACCAACGAAGATGACTGCAAGAGCACCGTGCAGAATGCTCAATGAGGTTAAGATGAATCTTAGAGTGTCAGCTAAAGACTTACAGAAATCTATGGAACATACTAATATCTCTGTTGACGAGTCTACGATACATAAAACCCTAAACAAGAATGTTCATAGGAGGGCACCATGGAAGAAGCCACTGCTGTCCAAAAACAAACATTGCTGCACATCTGAAGTTTGCAAAAGATCATCTGGATGTTCCACAGCGCTTCTGGCAAAATATTCTGTGGACAGATTAAACTAAAGTTGAGTTGTTTGGAAGGAATACACAACACTATGTGTGGAGAAAAGGAAGGCACAGCACACCAACATCAATCTCATCCAACTATAAAGTATGGTGAAGGGAGCATCATGGTTTGGGGCTGCTTTGCTGCCTCAGGGCGTGGACAGCTTGCTATCATCGATGTAAAAATGAACTCCCAACTTTATCAAGACATTTTGCAGGAGAATGTAAGGCTACCTGTCCGCCAATTGAAGCTCAACATAAGTTGGGTGATGCAACAGGACAATAACCCAAAACACAGAAGTAAATCAACAACATAATGACTTTAACAGAAGAAAATACACCTTCTGGAGTGGCCCAGTCAGAGTTCTGACCTCAACCCGATTTAAAATGCTGTGGTATGACCTCGAGAGTGGTTCACACCAGACATCCTAAGAATTTTGCTGAACTGAAACAGTTTTGTAAAGATGGATGGTCCAAAATTCCTCCTGACCATGATGAAGGTCTGATCCGCTACTACAGAAAACATTTGGTTGAGTTTATTGCTGCCAAAGGAGGGTCAACCAGTTATTAAATCCATGGTTCAACCTACACTGTGAATGTTTACACAGTGTGTTCAATAAAGACATTAAAACGTATAATTGTTTGTGTGTTATTAGTTTAAGCAGATTGTGTTTGTCTATTGTTGTGACTTAGATGAAGATCATATAAAATGTATGCAGAAATCCAGGTCATTCCAAAGGGTTCACATACTTTTTCTTGCCACTGCATATATGAAATCATGTGGTATCCAAAAAAGTGTAAAACAAATCAAAATATATTTTATATTTGAGACTCTTCAAAGTAGGTCCCCTTTTTATTGATGACAGCTTTGCACACTCATGGCATTCTCTCAACCAGCTTAACCTGGAATGCTTTTCCAACGATCTTGAAGGAGTTTCCACATATACTGATTACTTGTTGGCTGCTTTTCCTTCTCTCTGCAGTCCAGTCCAGTTGTGGAGGCCAGGTCATCTGATACAGCACTCCATCACTCTCCTTCTTGGTCAAATAGCCCTTACACAGCCTGGATGTATGTTGGGTCATTGTCCTTTTGAAAAACAACTAAGCGCAAACCCGACGAGATGGCGTATTGCTGCAGAATGCTGTTGTAGCCATACTGGCTAGGTGTGCCTTGAATTCTAAATAAATCACAGACAGTGTCACCAGAAAAGCACCCCCACACCATCACACCTCCTCCTCCATGCTTCAAGGTGGGAACCACACATGCAGAGATCATCCGTTCACCTACTCTGCGTCTCACAAAGACACAGCTGTTGGAACCAAAAATCATACCATCATACCAAAGGACAGATGTCCATTGCTCGTGTTTTTTGGCCCAAGCAATTCTCTTATTATTATTTGTGTCCTTTAGTAGTTGTTTTTCTTCCAATTCGACCATGAACCATCATGCAGTCTCATCTGAACAGTTGATGTTGGTCTGTTACTTGAACTCTGTGAAGCATTTATTTGGGCTGCAATCGAAGGTGCAGTTAACTCCAATGAACTTATCCTCTGCAACAGAGGTATCTCTGGGTCTTCCTTTCCTGTGGCGGTCCTCATGAGAGCCAGTTTCATCATAGCTCTTTATGTTTTTTTTCAGCTGCACTTGAAGAAACTTTCAAAGTTCTTGAAATTTTACGGATTGACTGACTTTCATGTCGTAAAGTAATAATGATCTGTCGTTTCTCTTTGAGATGTTCTTGCCATAATATGGCCTATATTCTGTATACCACCCTTACAACTGATTTGCTCAAACACATTAAGAAGGAAAGAAATTCCACAAATCAACTTCTAACATGGCACACCTGTTAATTGAAATGCATTCCAGGTGACTACCTCATGAAGCTGGTTGAGAGGATGCCAAGAGTGTGCAAAGCTGTCAAGACAAATGGTGGCTACATTGAAGAATCTCAAATATAAAATATTTTTGTATTTGTTTAACTTTTTTTGTTTACTACATGATTCCATATGTGTTATTTTATAGTTTGAATGTCTTCACTATTATTCTACAATGTAGAAAATAGTCTAAATAAAGAAAAGCCCTTGAAAGAGTAGGTGTGTCCAAACTTTTGACTGGTACTGCATGTCTGGCCTGATGTAGCTAGAGGCATGCAAGCGATCATCATAGTGAAACTGTGCCAGGGTCCTCGCCAGTGGTGTAAAGTACTTAAGTAAAAATACTTTAAAGTACTACTTAAATATGTTTTTTTGGTATCTGTACTTTAATTTTCTATTCATATTTTTGACTACTTTTAGTTTTACTTCACTGCATTCCTAATAATGCACTTTTTACTTCATACATTTTCCGTGACACTCCAAAGTAATTGTTACATTTTGAATGCTTAACAGGACAGGACAAGGTCCAATTCATGCACTTATCGAGTGAACATCCCTGGTCATCCCTACTGCCTCTGATCTAGCGGACTCACTAAACACAAATGCTTCATTTGTAAATTATGTCTCAGTGTTGGAGTGTGCCTCTGTCTATCCATAAATTAATAAAACCCAAGAAAAGGGTGCTGTCTGGTTTGTTTAATATAAGGAATTTGTAATGATTTATACTTTTACTTTTGATATTTAATTAAGTATATTTTAGCAATTACATTTTCTGTTGATACTTAAGTATATTTAAAAACCAATACTTTTAGACTTTTACTAAAGTAGTATTTTACTGGGTGACTTTCACTTTTACTTGAGTAATTTTCTATTAAGGTATCTTTACTTTTACTCAAGTGTGACAATTGGGTACTTTTTCCACCACTGGTCCTAGAATTCTGCCCAGACAGAGAGCGAGACATTCAGGACTGCTCACTCGGACCCAGTGATGTACTGGGCAGTACGCACTACCATCTGTAGCACCTTTCAGTCAGATGCTGAGCAGTTGCAATACCAAGTGTTGAAGTGGTGAAGTGGCGAAGTCAGGATTCTCTCAATGGTGCAGCTGTAGAACCTTTTGGGAATCATGAGGTCCCATGCCAAATAATTTCAGCCTCCTGAGGGGGAATAGGCTTTCATGCACTCTTGGCGACTGTCTTGGTGCGTTTGGACCATGATTGATCCTGAGTGATGTGCACACCAAGGAACTTGAAGCTCTCGACCTGCTCCACTACAGCCCTGTCTGTGAATGGGGGTTTGTGTGGTCCTCCTTGTAGTCGACAGACAGCTCCTTTGTCTTGCTCACATTGAGGGAGAGGTTGTAGACCTGACACCCCACTTCTAGGTCTCTGATCTCATTCCTATAGGCTGTCTCATTGTCGTCTGTGATCAGGCCTACCATCGTCGTGTCTTTGGCAAACTTAATGATGGTGTTGGAGTTGTGAGTGGCCACACAGTCGTGGGTGAAGGGGGGGACTAAGCACGTACCCCTGAGGGGCCGCCATGTTGAGGGTCAGCGTGGCGGATGTGTTGTTGCCTACCCTTACCACCTTAGGCAGGTTACCAACCCTAACCTCTGAACCCAGCCTCCAAGATGCTCACACCCACATGCACTCCACACACACAAACAAGCATTACCTCAACCCTTTGCTTTCCACTCTACTTATGGTATTGCGTAACAGCATCCCGGCACTGTAAACTAAGACCAACCCTCCTCTTCTGTAGAAACAGCCACCACAATTGCTGTCGTAACACTATTGTTGTCCCCCTATTTTACCTGTCTGCCAGGATTAGCACACAGTCTTGGGAAAAAGGTTCCTCTTTCATCCCTCGGTTCCCACAGACCCTCAGAGGGGGGTAAGATTACAAAAGCATCATAATTTAGGGGGAGGAATATTTCTGTGAAACTCTGCGAGGTGTGAAAGGAATGGGTTACTCTAGAGGCCGGGGCGGTGAGACCTGAGATGGAGATACTGAGACGAACAATGTATTATTCCTTAATATGATACGACTGAGCGCTTCTTTTGTGTACCTCTTTGTTAATATATGCCGGAGTGTTTCTTTTTATATCCACTTCTGGGATGCAATACTATAGTGAATAATGGGTTTTAGATTTGCATTTACAGTAACACACACAACACTGTTGATCTGATTCCCGTCATTTGACAGGGAGTCCACAAAATGTTGTAAGCATGTACACAGAAATGACTGACACAATAGGACAATAGTAAAACCTAATAATTCATAGAATGGGACTTATTGATTCTAATGACTTTGGAGAGGAAACCAGGGTTCGATTTACACACTAAAAAAGAGTGGGTTGTTCCCTAAGAAAGAGTGGGTTGGACAACATGAACAGTTATGGGGGTGGCAACTAATATTTTCAACACTTCCCACTGGGCACAGACGTCAATTCAACATCTATTCTATGTTGGTTCCACGTCATTTCATTGAAATATTGATTCAACCAGTTTGTGCCCAGTGGGTTAACACCTCAGACAAAATGAGAAGCCTGAATTAAAACAGTAAGTAATCACATCATGACAGTGATTGGGAATGTCATCCACCAAGAGCATCTGTGTTTAATATCATCTATCTATCTATCAACTGTTTCGCAAGTGCAACAAAGAGAAACAAAGCTACCATGTGTACAATTTCTTCCAAAACATTGTGTTTTCATCACAACCCATTCACAACAGACTACCTGTATGTGTTTTTGAATGTCAACGCTGATCGATGCCTTTCTTGTCACGTTCTGACCTTAGTTCTTTTGTTATGTCTTTATTTTAGTATGGTCAGGGCGTGAGTTGGGTGGGTTGTCTATGTTAGTTTTTCTATGATTTGCTATTTCTGTGTTTGGCCTGGTATGGTTCTCAATCAGAGGCAGCTGACAATCGTTGTCCCTGATTGAGAACCATATTTAGGTAGCATGTTTTCTATTGTGTTTGGTGGGTGGTTATTTTCTGTTTTCTGTTGTGTGTCGAGCCAGAACTGTTTTCAGTCTTTGTGTGTCTACACCAGACAGAACTGTTTTCAGTCTTTGTGTGTCTACACCAGACAGAACTGTTTTCAGTCTTTGTGTGTCTACACCAGACAGAACTGTTTTCAGTCTTTGTGTGTCTACACCAGACAGAACTGTTTTCAGTCTTTGTGTGTCTACACCAGACAGAACTGTTTTCAGTCTTTGTGTGTCTGTTTTCAGTCTTTGTGTGTCTACCAGTTTTCACAGAACTGTTTTCAGTCTTTGTGTGTCTACACCAGACAGAACTGTTTTCAGTCTTTGTGTGTCTGACACTGTTTTCAGTCTTTGACTGTTTTCAGTTTTGTGTGTCTGCACCAGACAGAACTGTTTTCAGTCTTTGTGTGTCTACACCAGACACCAGACAGAACTGTTTTCAGTCTTTGTGTGTCTACACCAGACAGAACTGTTTTCAGTCTTTGTGTGTCTACACCAGACAGAACTGTTTTCAGTCTTTGTGTGTCTACACCAGACAGAACTGTTTTCAGTCTTTGTGTGTTTTCAGTCTTTGTGTGTCTACACCAGACAGAACTGTTTTCAGTCTTTGTGTGTCTACACCAGACAGAACTGTTTTCAGTCTTTGTGTGTCTACACCAGACAGAACTGTTTTCAGTCTTTGTGTGTCTACACCAGACAGAACTGTTTTCAGTCTTTGTGTGTCTACACCAGACAGAACTGTTTTCAGTCTTTGTGTGTCAGAACTGTTTTCACCAGACAGAACTGTTTTCAGTCTTTGTGTGTCTGTGTTTTCAGTCTTTGTGTGTCTACACCAGACAGAACTGTTTTCAGTCTTTGTGTGTTTACACCAGACAGAACTGTTTTCAGTCTTTGTGTGTCTACACCAGACAGAACTGTTTTCAGTCTTTGTGTCTACACCAGACAGAACTGTTTTCAGTCTTTGTGTGTCACCAGACAGAACTGTTTTCAGTCTTTGTGTCTGCACCAGACAGAACTGTTTTCAGTCTTTGTGTGTCTACACCAGACAGAACTGTTTTCAGTCTTTGTGTGTTTACACCAGAACTGTTTTCAGTCTTTGTGTGTTTACACCAGAACTGTTTTCAGTCTTTGTGTGTCTACACCAGACAGAACTGTTTTCAGTCTTTGTGTGTCTGACAGAACTGTTTTCAGTCTTTGTGTCTACACCAGACAGAACTGTTTTCACAGACAGAACTGTTTTCAGTCTTTGTGTGTCAGAACTGTTTTCAGTCACCAGACAGAACTGTTTTCAGTCTTTGTGTGTTTACACCAGACAGAACTGTTTTCAGTCTTTGTGTGTTTACACCAGACAGAACTGTTTTCAGTCTTTGTGTGTTTACACCAGACAGAACTGTTTTCAGTCTTTGTGTGTCTACACCAGACAGAACTGTTCCGGTTGTTTCTTTGTTGTTTTGTTATTCAGTGTTCCGTTTACTTTATTTAAAAGATGAACACGTACCACGCTGCGCTTTGGTCCTCACCTTCTTCCACCGATGATGACCGTTACATCTCTACTGAATGGCATCATGTGCCATATTGAAATATTGTTGTCGCGATTGAAACTGGTGTCGAAACTGTTGTAGAGATGGTTTAAAATGGCTTCTCATTGTCCTAACCTGTATTCTGATTCTAAAACAGAAATGTGACAGAGACCAAAATATTTTTTTGTGTGTCTGCATAACCCATAACTCCCAGTGAGAGACACAAAACGAGCAGCAGATAGGATCACTGTCAGGCCACAGTGGCCAGGAAAAGTCTGTGTTTGTCTGAGAGTGTCTGTTCACAAAGCTGGAGCGGGACCAGGTATAGTGGCTTCACCTCTATGAGAGATGGCACATCAGACGCTTGGAGCACTATGCAGTACATCTTAGGGTTATTCATTATTCATGATGTCATTCACCAGACAGGGTGACAAACTTAATATATGAAGGGACATGACAAATGGGTCTCTAACATCTGCTGTTACCACGTTTCCATCCACAGTTTTTATGCGAGCAAAGTCATACCGTATCACGACAGCTGTGACAGAAACAGGAAGTTTCGGTACAATTTTATAAATACCGATGGATCTTGTAGTGTCGGTAAATGTAATTATGCGAGACATGGTGGTGGAAACGCCTTTATGTGCAAATATTGATATAAGAGCCATCACGAGATGATATGGTGTGTGGTCCTCCTCCTACTGAAAAACCAATTGTCCCGGTGGATATATTATCGAATAGATATTTGAAAAACACCTTGAAGATTGATTATAAACAACGTTTGCCATGTTTCTGTCGATATTATGGAGCTAATTTGGAATATTTTTCGGAGTTTTCGTGACTGCAATTTCCGGTCGATTTCTCAGCCAAACGATAATCTTTTTGGAATAAAGGAACATTGGCTATCTAACTGGGAGTCTCGTGAGTGAAAACATCCGAAGCTCATCAAAGGTAAACGATTGAATGTGAATAGCTTTTCTGATTTCCGTGACCAAGTTACCTGCTGCTAGCTGGACAAAATGCTATGCTATGGATAAAACTTACACAAATGCTTTTCTAGCTTTGGCTGTAAAGCATATTTTGAAAATCTGAGATGACAGGGTGATTAACAAAAGGCTAAGTTGTGTCTCAATATATTTCACTTGTGATTTTCATAATAGGAATATTTTCTAGGAATATTTATGTCCGTTGCGTTATGCTAATTAGTGTCAGTCGATGTTTATGCCCGGGATGGGGAGTCACTAGGTTAATACATTTATTCCTCTGATAAAAGATTACTAAATGTTTTACGTATATCATATGCCTCATAACATCCTCTCTTGGTCTCTTTGTCTTTTGTTTTTCAAACGATTTACAGGCAATAAATCAAAAAGGGGATTATTTTGAAGGAGAGACCTTGGCTGACATTTCATCTATACCGTCACAACGTTCCTCAACGTTTACACAATGATTGACATTGGCATGCTGAATGGTTTAGAAAATCTTCAGACAATGTTTGTCCCCAGATCCAGGTGTCCTGTTCTGTGTATATTCTGCCACCGCTCGTTTTTCACCAACTCGTCCTGCAACACAACCTGTCCAGAGTTTACGTAGAGTAGTTGACCTGGGTAGTTTCTCCAAATGGCATCCTTTCAAAGCATTTAGGGTTGGATAATGTGCATAATGTGCATAATGGTTTCCTGGAGGAAAAAAGGGAGGTCATGCTTTTTCAAATTCAGTTAAGGGGAGGATTTAGTATTTTTAAATCTAGTCCAGGGGAGGGTCATGTAATTTGTAATTGATAAAATGTCAATATTTCTCAGTGTTTTAGAATTAGTTGCTTGTAAGGCTATATATCAATATGTGCTCGATACCGCCCCTCAACTCTGATTCTCCGCTGGATGCGCAATATCAAGAACCCCTATCACAGGAGGTTGGTGGCTCCTTGATTGTATGACGACACAAGGTGAGACCCAGATGCAGACACAGGAGGCAGATGGTTTGAGTCTCTTATATTTATTGAAATACAAGGGGCAGGTAATAGGCAAGTCGAGGACAGGCAGAAGTTCATTAACCAGGTCAGAGTCTCAAAGGTACAGGGCGGCAGGCAGGCTTGAGGTCAGGCAGGGCAGGCTGAATGGTCAGGCAGGCTGAATGGTCAGTGTTAGGGCAGGCAGAAAAGGTTGGAACCGGGAGGGATAGAAAACAGAGACTAGGAAAACAGGAGCTGTTGGGCTTGACAAGACAAGACGAACTGGCAACAGACAAACAGAGAACACAGGTATAAATGCACTGGGGATAATGGGGAAGATGGGCAACAACTGGAGGGGGAATGGAGACGAGCACAAAGACAGGTGAAACAGATTAGGTGGTGCCCCCCCCTCCCTCTCCCCCAGGCCATAACCCTCCCAGTCAACCAGGTACCGGAAACCCCTGCCCCAAACACTCAATAGGCGTCTCACCGTGTCCGCCGGATGGCCATCGATGAGACAGGGAGGAGGGGTGGGCCTGGAAACAGGAGACAAAGGACTGTGAGACAAGGGCTTAATCCTGGACACATGAAAAGTGGGATGTATACAGAGGGTACAGGGCAACAGAAGACGAACAGCAGTGGGACTAAGGACTTTAGAGATGGGGAAAGGACCAATAAAACAGGGGGAAAGTTTACAGGACTCCATCCGGAGAGGCAGGTCCCGCATAGACAGCCATACCCTCTCCCCGAGACGATAGCAGGGAGGCGGAGTCCGGTGGGGGTCCGCTTGACGACGATACACGGAGGTGTTCTTGAGAAGAGCAGACGAGCTCACTTCCAGGTACAGAGATAGCGGCAGACAAACAGATACAGAAACTTTAATGTTCTCAAAAAGGCAATTCATCTTGCAACAGTCATAAAAACATATAACATCTAAAACATTTAAATAAATAGCAACGGAAATTTACAAACAAATAGGCAGAGTAAGTGCTAAGTGCAATTAGTCGAACATTTGTTAAGATGCAGAGTTGTATTTGGAATAAAATAGTACATGGCCAGAACGCCTTCCAGAATCAGGACGAGAATTGAGGACCACGATCAGAGACAATGTTGACAAGGAGTCCATGGATTTGGAAGAAGAGCTGCACAAGGAGCTGGGCCACCTTCTTGGCTGAAGGTAACTTGGGGAGAGGGATGAAATGGGTGGCTTTAGAGAACCTATCCACTACTGTCAGGATTGTGGTGTTGGGATCAGACGGAGGAAGCCCAGTGACAAAATCCAGGGATATATGGGATGGCGATGAGAAACAGGAAGTGGCTGAAGGAGGCCAGCCAGAGCTTGCCGCGGAGTCTTGTTCTGAGCACACACCGTGCATGCGGCAACGAAGGCTGAGACATCAGGAACCATAGTGGACCACCAGAAGCGTTGTCGGAGGAAGGCCAGGGTTCGACGGGAGCCGGGATGGCAGGTGAGCTTGGAGGAATGAGCCCATTCCAAGACCTGAGATTGTGCCTCACAAACCAGGCTCTTAATACCCCAGACAACTGTAGCTGCAAGACATGATGTAGGAATGATGGTCTCAGAGACTGAAGGTGTGACAGCAGAACTATACAGGAGAGAGAGTGTGTCCGGCTTCACATTCTTGGACCCTGGGCGGTAGGAGATGGTGAAGTTGAACCTGGTGAATAACAGAACCCAACGGGCCTGTCTAGAGTTCAGGTGCTTGGCTGTACGGAGATATTTTTAATTCTTATGGTCGGCCGACACCAAAAATTGATGTTCCGCCCTTTCCAGCCAGTGCCTCCACTCATCCAACACCATCTTGACCTCCAGAAGTTCCCGATTTCCTACGTCATAGTTTCTCTCAGCTGGGTTGCGAAGATGGGACAGGAAGGGATGCAGCTTTTGGTCCTGGGCAGACCGCTGGGACAGGACTGCCCCCACTCCGACGCCAGAAGCATCAACCTCAACCCCGAACTGACAGGGCGGATCCGGATGGATGACGATAGGGGCTGTAGTAAACTGATGCTTAACGTCCAAAATGCCCTGGCAACGGCTGGGGACCATGTGAACAACACCTTGGGAGAAGTGAATGAAGAGAGGGGAGCCACCAGGGTGCTATAGCACCGAATGAAGAGGTCGTAGAAATTAGCAAATCCCAGGAAATGTTGCAGCTGCACTCTGGATGTGGGATAGGGCCAATTCACAACTCTCACCTTTTCAGCATCCCCTTGAACATTCCCTTCAGCGATGACATATCCCAGAAAGGAGAGAGTGGAGAGGTGGAATTCCCACTTCTCTGCTTTCATGGACAACTGGTTCTCTAGGAGGCGCTGAAGGATTTGTCAGACATGGAGGACGTGTTCTTGAGCAGAATGGGTGAAAACAATGATGTCATCAAGGTAGACAACACAAATTGATTCAACATGTCACGGAGCACATTGTTGACCAGTGCCTGGAACACTGCGGGAGCGTTGGTCCAAAAGGCATGATCAGGTACTCATAGTGTCCACTAGATGTGTTGAAGTTCGTCTTCCACTCGTCTCCTTCACTTATCTGAACTAAGTAGTAGGCATTCCGAAGCTTCAACTTGGAAAAGATGGTTGCCCCCTGGAGAGGTTCGAAAGCCAGGGAGAGGACTGGTCGAGGGTAATGATTCTTAACTGTGATGTCATTGAGGCCCTGGTAGTCGATACATGGACACAGGTTCTTGTTCTTTTTTCCAACAAGAAGAAACCTGTGCCAGCAGGGGAGGCAGAAGGACCAATGCTCCCAGCAGACAGAGAGTCCTCAATGTACTCCTCCATGGCCCTGGTCTCAGGGCCAGACAGGGAATATAGCTGCCCACGAGGAGGTGTTTGAAAATATATATATATTTCACCTTTATTTAACTAGGCAAGTCAGATAAGAACAAATTCTTCTTTACAATGACGGCCTACATAAAGGAAAAAGACCTCTTGCGGGGACGGGGGCTGGGATTAAAATAAATAAATAAATAAATAAAATAACATATAAATATAGGACAAAACACATCACGACAAAAGAGACAAAACAACACTACAGAAAGAGAGACCTAAGACAACAACATAGCAAGGCAGCCACACATGACAACACATCATGGTAGCGACACAACATACATGGTAGCAACACAACATGGTAGCAGCACAAAACATGGTACAAACATTATTGGGCACAGACAACAGCACAAAAGACAAGAAGGTAGAGACAACAATACATCACGCAAAGCAGCCACAATTGTCAGTAAGAGTGTCCATAATTGAGTTTTTGAATGAAGAGATTGAGATAAAACTGTCCAGTTTGAGTGTTTGTTGCAGCTCGTTCCTGTCGCTAGCTGCAGCGAACTGAAAAGACGAGCGACCCAGGGATGTGTGTGCTTGGGGACCTTTAACAGAATGTGACTGGCAGAACAGGTGTTGTTTGTGGAGGATGAGGGCTGCAGTAGATAACTCAGATAGGGGGGAGTGAGGTCTAAGAGGGTTTTATAAATAAGCATCAACCAGTGGGTCTTGCGACGGGTATACAGAGATGACCAGTTTACAGAGGAGTATAGAGTGCAGTGATGTGTCCTATAAGGAGCATTGCTGGCAAATCTGATGGCCGAATTGTAAAAAAACATCTAGCCGCTCGAGAGCACCCTTACCTGCTGATCTATAAATTATGTCTCCGTAATCTAGCATGGGTAGGATGGTCATCTGAATCAGGGTTAGTTTGGCAGCTGGGGTGAAAGAGGAGTGATTACGATAGAGGAAACCAAATCCAGATTTAACATTAGCCTGCAGCTTTGATATCTGCTGAGAGAAGGACAGTGTACCGTCTAGCCATACTCCATACTCATACCTCAAGCTCTAAACCCTCAGAGGTAGTAATCACACCTGTGGGGAGAGGGGCATTCTTCTTACCAAACCACATGACCTTTGTGTTCAGAACAGGATTAAGTTTGTTGGACACTAAGAAAGCTTTGTTGTAGAGTATTTAACTTTTTGGGGATTTGGGGCAGCATTTTGAATTTTGGATTAAAAGCGTGCCCAAAGTAAACTGCCTGCTACTCAGACCCAGAAGCTAGGATATGCAAATAATTGGTAGATTTGGATAGAAAACACTCTAAAGTTTCCGAAACTGTTACAATAATGTCTGTGAGTATAACGGAACTGAAATGGCAGGTGAAAACCTGAGGAAAATCCATCCAGGAAGTGCTATCCACCATTTAAAGTGATAGGACCCAGATGATGTTCCCTATGGCTTCCACTAGCTGTGAACAGTGTCAGTCTTCAGACATTGTTTCAGGCCTTTATTCTGAAAAATTAGGGAGAGTGAGCCGTTTCAGTGGAAAGTCCCCAACCTGTTTGGTGCACAATCCCGAGAGCGCGCCTTTCTTGTTTTTCTTTTATATTGACGACGCTATTGTCTGATTGAAATATTATTGATTATTTAGGCTAAAAACAACCTCAGGATTGATTATAAACATCTTTTGACATGTTTCTACAAACTTTACGGATACTATTTGGAATTTTCATCTGCCTCTTGTGACCGCATTTGAGCCATTGGATTACTGAACAAGACGCGCCAACATAATGGAGGTTTTTGGATATAAAGAGGGACAAAACGAACATTGATTGTGTAACTGGGAGTCTTGTGAGTGCAACCATGCGAAGATCATCAAAGGTAAGTGATTAATTTTATTGCTATTTCTGACTTCCGTGACTAATCTACTTGGCTTGCTTTCGCCGTAAAGCCTTTTTGAAATCTGAAATGGCGGCTGGATTAACAACAAGTTAAGCTTAATTTTGATGTATTGCACTTGTGATTTCATCAACGTTAAATATTTATAGTAATTTAATTTGAATTTGGAGCTCTGCAATTTCACCAGAAGTTGTCGAGGTTGGACGCTAGCATCCCACTGATCCATAAGAAGGAGGGGCCAGCTGAGTATAAAATTGTATAATTTGTACATAAATGGATGAGAGCTTCCTACTGCCTGAGCTATGTTGTTGATGTAAATTGAGAAGAGCATGGGGCCTAGGATTGAGCCTTGGCGTACTTGGTTACAGGCAGTGGCTGAGACAGCAGACTTTCTGACTATATACACTGCACTCTTTGAGAGAGGTAGTTAGTAAACCAGGCCAAAGACCCCTCAGCGACACCAATATTCCTTAGCTGGCCCACAAGAATGGAATGGTCTACCATATCAAAATCTTTGGCCAAGTCAATAAAAATAACAGCACAACATTGCTTTGAATCAAGGGCAATGGTGACATCATTGAGGATCTTTAAGGTTGCAGTGACATATCCATAACCTGAGCGGAAACCAGATTGCACTCCAGAGAGAATACTATAGACATCAAGAAAGCCAGTCAGTTGATTATTGACAAGTTTTTCCAACACTTTTGATAAACAGGGCAAAATAGAAATAGGCCTATAACAGGATCGGTTTCATCTCCCCTTTAAATAAAGGATTAACTGTGGCTGCCTTCCAAGCAATGGGAACCTCCCCAGAAAGGAGAGACAGGTTAAAAAGGTTGGAGATAGGCTTGGCAATGATAGGGGCAGCAAAATTAAATAAGAATGGGTCTAAACCATCTGACCCAGATGTTTTTTCGGGGTCAAGATTCGGGAGCTCCTCTAGCACCTCGGACTCAGTGACTGCCTGCAGGGAGAAACTTTGTAGCGGGGCAGGGGAAAAAGAGGGAGAAGCATCGGGGATAGTTGCATTAGAATGGGTGGGCGATGAGGAACTGTTGGACAGGCTAGGAGGCATGGCTGAGTCAAATATGAATCCTGACTTAATTAAGTGGTGATTAAAGAGCTCAGCCATGTGCTTCTTGTCAGTAACAACCACATCATCAACTTTAAGGGACATGGGCAGCTGTGAGGAGGAGGGTTTATTCTCCAGGTCTTTAACTTCTTATGGGCAGGTGGGATGGTAGCGTCCCACCTGGCCAAAATCCGGTGAAATTGCAGCACGCCAAATTCAAACTACAGAATTATAAAGATTTAACTTTCATAAAATCCCAAGTGTAATACATTAAAATAAAGAATAACTTGTTATTACAGCCATTGGAATTAGTGGTAGGCTGAAAAAAATCATTTTTTGGGATGGTTTGTCCTCTGGGTTTATACTCACAGACATTATGTTAACAGTTTTGAGTGTTTTCTATCCAAATCTACCAATTATATGCATATCCTAGCTTCTTGGCCTGAGTAACAGGCAGTTTACTTTGGGCACGATTTTCATCCGGATGTGAAAATACTGCCCTCTACCCAAGAGAGGTTGACCATTTTCCAGTACCTGTTGGGGTTAGACCCACAGAGAGAGAACTGCTCCTTAATGTAACTAACTTTGTTGTGCCCGGGAGGAGATCAATAGCGCAATCGTAGGGATGATGCGGAGAGAGGAAGGTGGCGAGAGACTTGTTGAAAACCTCCAGGAGGCCCTGGTACTCCGTGGGAACAGCAGAGAAATCTGAGGCTTTACCAGAGCCAGCAAGAGGACGTCCTGTGGCAGGCTGCACCGCCTTAAGGCAATGTGAGTGGCAGAAAGGGCTCCAAAACAAAAGTTGAAGAGCATACGCACATCTAGGTACTTTCCACAGGTGCTGGAGTTGTAGGCAAACCCGTGGAAACAGAAAGGAAAACACTGCACACTGCTGCTCATGCTGCCAGGTGATATTTATTAACAACATTTCCACCCTTAGGTCTTCATCAGGCATCCATATCCCAGGTGGGGGTGGAAGCTATATTATATATTATAGTTTCACAATATCAAAATATATGTTCATACACAGAGAATGTGATCAATATTATAGTAATATACATACAATATTCAATTAGGATTAAAAAAACACAATTTAGAATTATTGAAACTCTAAAACGGGTCATTTTAACCTCTAGTGTCTCGCCATCCCACATGAGGAAGCGTAATCATCGACTAACACTAATTAGCATAATGCAACAGACATAAATATTCCTAGAAAATATTCCTATTCATGAAAATCACAAGTGAAATATATTGAGACACAGCTTAGCCTTTTGTTAATCACCCTGTCATCTCAGATTTTCAAAATATGCATTACAGCCAAAGCTAGACAAGCATTTGTGTAAGCCTAGCATAGCATTTTGTCCAGCCAGCAGCAGGTAACTTGGTCACGGAAATCAGAAAAGCAATCAAATTAAATCGTTTACCTTTGATGAGCTTTGGATGTTTTCACTCACGAGACTCCCAGTTAGATAGCCAATGTTCCTTTTTTCCAAAAATATTATTTTTGTAGGCGAAATAGCGCCGTTTGTTCTTCACGTTTGGCTGAGAAATCGCCCGGAAATTGCAGTCAGGAAAATAAGTAAGTAAGTAATAAGTAAATAAGTTGCATTTGTACGTAAAGCTGCATTGAGCACATTGGCCACATTTGTAATTACCCTCCGGAACCTTGTCCAAAAACGTTTCCCTTTTCTCTGGTGGGTAATCAGATTTAACCACAATATCTCTCATGTTTGTTACTGGACAAGTGGATCTGTAATGCCCTGTAGCAGCACAATAAAGGAAACTGTTGGAGTTAAGCCTATGTAATCGTTCCTGAGGCGACAATCTAGCTCTGCACCATTGCATAGGCACAGTAGAAAACGAGTCACCCATTACCAATGATTCCCGAGAGAACTCAAGTGACTTTGGATCCCTTCGGAAATGCAGGCGTCGGGGATTCGGGGGTTCTTCGGGCGAGAAAGGAGCCGTGTACGAACGAGTGGGGCCAAAAACAGACCTCTCCCTCCGTAGACGTCCACCGATCCTTGTAGTTAAGGCTATGAGGGAGTCGATGTCTAGAGGTATCTCCCGAGCTGCAAGCTTGTCTCTGATAGTCCAAGAGGAAAAGTTTCGAACAGAGACTACAGGTTCCAGGCACTCTCGGCGGCCAATGTGTGAATGTCTACCATGTAGTCTGCCCACTACGGGGTTCTTCAAAGTAGCTTTTGGGCTGCCTCTCTCCTGGACACTGGAGAATGGAATACCTTCCTCTCCTCCTCCAAACAAAGGCAAATGGCGGATTGTTGCTCCCAAAACTCCGTAGCCCAGGAGAGCACCCTACCAGACAATAGCGTTATAAGATACACTATTCTTGAACGGTCCAAAGAGAATGAGGAGGGCTGCAGCTTATAGATGAGGGAGCACTGGGAATGAAACGCCCGGCAGGTTCCAGGGTCCCCAACATAGCGCTCAGGAGGAGGTAAGCAGGGTTCTCGGGAAGATGGGGTAGATTGTACAAAATCATCACTGGCAGGGGGATTTACGGAGAGTCCAGGAGGTCATGGCGTCCCTCTATCATATGGAGACCTTCCATAAGGTTCTGAAGTAGCTTCTCATGTTTTTCAATGGTGACTCCCTGCAGGGAGACAGCGTTCCGGAGTGTCATGGTAATTTCCTGTATTACTAAAGGAGTTTACAAACCACACACAAATCAGAGTTATATTTTAAACTTCATATTTAATTATATGAGCTTCACCATAGCCCTTTGACTCTCAGATCAATTCAGTGTCTATAAATTAATTCTGAGAGTGCTTACTAAATAATTCTAGTATCTTTTATAGCCAAGATACACCCCTCTCAACTCACATGACGAACCACAGATCTCAGAAACTTCACAATGGGCCTTCTACTTGAGAGAGGATTATCCCATAGCCAGATAGAATTAGCTATAAATTATCGTTCACTTTGGTGTCTAAAACGAGATTCTAATCTCGTACCTGGTACTTCATAGTACCAAGACATTACCTCACTATCTGGAATACTCTTTAGGCTTTATTGGCCAAAGACATCGTAAATCTCCTCTGTCAGTACTACCTCATAGAGGCCCATCCTCAGTGGAACACACACACATAATACTCGTCAGATTATATTCTGTCGAATAAAACAACCATTCTAATGCAATACAAAGATTATACAATTATTTTACAAGCACTATAACATAATCTTGCAATTTTCCACAACATCTCCCCATCACATGGTTTAACAGATACATTCACATATGAAGACAATGTTCCATTCTGACCTCTCCCCTCTCTGGGCCCCAAGTGACTTTCCCTAGAGAATAAAGGAAAAATGCAACTGCCGACAGTATAGTCCAAAAAGAGACATTCTAATGACAAGTATCTTACATAAGCATATTATGAAAGTAAATTAAACATCTTATTTATCTATGTTACCCAACTAATTCTGATTCAGCTACGACAGGAGCCAGTCCGAGTCTGCTGGGTCAGTCATGGCCAGTTCGTACTAAACTCAGCAAAAAAAATAATTTCCCTTTTTCAGGACCCTGTCTTTCAAAGATAATTCATGAAAATCCAAATAACTTCACAGATCTTCATTGTAAAGGGTTAAAACACTGTTTCCCATGCTTGTTCAATGAACCATAAACAATTAATGAACAGCCACCTGTGGAAGGGTCGTTAAAACACTAACAGCTTACAGACGGTAGGCAATTAAGGTCACAGTTATGAAAACTTAGGACACTAAAGAGGCCTTTCTACTGACTCTGAAAACAATAAAAAGAAAGATGCCCAATGTCCATACTGTAAGCACCTGCGGGACAGGTACAGCATGGCAACAACTGCCTGAGTAACACCAGGAACGCAGAATCCCTCCATCAGTGCTCAGACTGTCCGCAATAGGCTGAGAGGCTGGACTGAGGGCTTGTAGGCCTGTTTGTAAGGCAGTGCTCTTCACTGACGAGTCAAGGTTTTGTCTAACCAGGGTTGATGGTCGGATTCACGTTTATCGTCGAAAGGAATGAGCATTACACCAAGGCCTGTATTCTGGAGCGGGATCGATTTGGAGGTGGAGGGTCTGTCATGGTCTGGGGTGGTGTGTCACAGCATCATCGGACTGAGCTTGTTGTCATTACAGGCAATCTGAACGCTGTGCGTTACAGGGAAGACATCATCCTCCCTCATGTGGTACCCTTCCTGCAGGCTCATGCTGACATGACCCTCCAGCATTAGAATGCCATTAGCCATGCTGCTCGTTCTGTGAGTGATTTCCTGAAAGACAGGAAAGTCAGTGTTCTGCCATGGCCAGCGAAGAGCCCGAATCTTAATCCCATTTAGCACGTCTGGGACCTGTTGGATCGGAGGGTGAGGGCTAGGGCCATTCCCCCCAGAAATGTCCGGGAACTTGCAGGTGCCTTGGTGGAAGAGTGGGGTAACATCTCACAGCAAGAACTGACATATCTGGTGCAGTCTATGAGGAGGAGATGTTCTTAATGCAGCTGGTGGCCACACCAGATACCGACTGTTACTTTTGATTTTGACCCCCCCCTATGTTCAGGGTATAGGGGAGGGTCACTTGCTAAATGTGTTTTTTTTTCAAGAGTTTTGGAGAGGGTTTTGGTAAAATATATTTTGGACGGCAATCCATTTTCATTTCAGAGAGGTCGGATTTTCTCCATGTAACCCTTACTATAAATAACATTCACTCTCCAGAGCAACAACAGGGCTCCAGAGATGTGGCTGCTCTGATTTCCAAGGCTCTGTAGAGAACGACACGCTGATACCAACGCTGTAATCAACCAAACCTGACAGGCTGCCCACAGTTAACTCTCTCACACACTCACATGCACTCACGAGCACACATACACGCACACGCACACATACACGCGCACAAACACACACTCACTTCTTATGCATGCACTCAGGCACACACAAATATTTAATCTGAGTGACAAGACTGTGCTTGTCATTGTTCATTCACAGGAGAGAATGAGTAGGCTGTGTGTGTGTGTGTGTGTGTGTGTGTGTGTGTGTGTGTGTGTGTGTGTGTGTGTGTGTGTGTGTGTGTGTGTGTGTGTGTGTGTGTGTGTGTGTGTGTGTGTGTGTGTGTGTGTGTGTGTGTGTGTGTGTGTGTGTGTGTGTGTGTGTGTGTGCGTGCGTATATTTCAGCAGTCTTTTATTTGCATTAATAGTCAAATGGTTCAGACTACTTCTGCTTATGTCCTCTCTAAAGCACAGCCTTTTTGCAGTCAGAATTTGGATAGAAAATAATTTTCTATGACAGAAGTCTATACAAAGTGTTACAATGTTGTAAAAGGTACAGTTCATCATGTGATGCTTTTTCGTGGCCACTGCAAAGACTTGGCTGGTAGATATGCCAAGGTATTCACCCATAGGAATGAGAGCAATAACACACACACACACAAACACACATTTTTACCATAACGGCAATCATGTAAAGCATCTTTCCAGTATGTGGCCTCCTGCATGTTCCAGTCAAAGGATGAGCAACATGTCAGGAATAGATTTGGGGTAAAGACTGGTTTGGCGAGAGACACATTGCTTGTTTACAGTTAACATGAACCTGTTTCAAGTCAGGTAAGCTCTGATTATCTAAAGAAGCAGCCAATCAGCTTCCAGACATCTCAGGTCAGCTCAATTCAACATGATTTGCTTTGGAATTAAGTTTAGTTAATTTCCAAGATGGAATGGCAGGGAATCAGTTTCATTGTTAGATATTACTGCACTGTTGGAGCTAGGAATAAAAGGATTTCGCTACACCGGCAATGACATCTGCATGTGACCAATAAAATCCAATTTATTTGATTTGATTATGTTCACCATCTCATGTCCGAAGACCGGCACTCTTTGTAGGGCAGTGTGTCCACACACTGACCTGATGCATTTGGGGTTCCATAGACCACCAATGCCCCATTCTCAATTCTGGCCCTCCAACATCACTTTCAGCACCATCTGTCAACCATGTTTACGAGCCTATCAGCCATGATGTGACAAAGTAAAGACACTAAAGGCTCAGACTCACCAATAGTGTTTGCCGGGTATGGGTACTTAGCACCTCTGAACAGCGTGCAGTCTGTAATTTGAGACAGGGGAGCAACTTTCACTGGGGACGAGGTCATGGCAATGCAAAAAAAAACAGATATCTCTAGGGTAAATTGGCAGATTTTTATGGGTATTTTTGCTAATTAGATTCCGATAAAATGCTTCTGTCTTCTGTGGCCAGATAATAATAAAAGGTATTTAGGTCAGTCCCCAGATAGTGATGAAAGGTATTTAGGTCAGTCCCCAGGTAGATTCCTCTTAGTTGATTAAAACACCATTATGATATTTGCTGCATCATGGGACAGCAGGCGGGTCACCCGTGATACGAGTCAGTATTCGACGTCCATCCATGTCTGACGACGTCGGGATTTCAAGTTGTAACCGGCCATTAGGTTTCAGTTTTGCTAGTGCATTGTGGGTGGGGATGGGCGTAAGCATCTGCTTGTGGTTCCAAAGATTGAATGTTCAAATCCAGTGATCATTTTTGTTGTTGTTGATATTTTGGTTTTAAGCGTATCCCAAACTTTAACCCTTACCTTAACCATTTGGAGATAATGCCTATCCTTAAGAATTCGGAGTTAAGGCCTAAACTTAACCATAACCATAAAAATGTGAAGATAATGACTACATTTATCCTTAAACAATTCGGCGTTTGAGAAACATGGATGAATGTCCTATTCTGACGTTAGACTGCGAGAGCTCGTACTGTAGGGGGCCAAGAGATGTGTGTATTCTTTAAACAGACAGATAAGGGTTTGGCAAGAACCAGAGAATCCAGTTATGTCAGCTTTGGAGAAAGTGAAAGACAATAGGTGCAACAAACCAAGGGAGGGGGTCAAAGGAGGAGTGTTGAACAAAGGCATTATTCTTTGTACTGATTTCTCTTAACAAACCTGCACGCAAGCACACACACACACACACACACACGCACACGCACACGCACACGCACACACACACACACACACACACACACACACACACACACACACACACACACACACACACACAGGCCTAACAGTGACCAAAGACAAGTATGTCAGGGTTATTTTTAGGTTCTCTCTCCTGCCTCCTGATAGAAGCTGCTGCCTTCTTTTCTATGGTTTGATTAATTGGGAATTAAACAGTGGCCAGAACAGTGATACCAAAAATAACATCTACAATAAGCTCCCTTTCATAATAAAAGTTACGGTGGTGGCTATATTTCTTCCAGTGCAGTAGTGCAATAGTGAGAGGTTGTTTTTTTTCATTAAATTATTGCATACAGAAAATATTCAACGTTTGGACGTCATCTGCCATAACTACTAGAAAACTATAAATGTTGAGTGAGGAAAGATCATGACTATCTTTGTCATACCTAAGTAGGCGGCAAGTATCCTTAGTTGAACCCAGAGAGAAATATAGATGGAATTAGAGGGAGAAGGAGACAGCATATTACACTGCCTCTATGTGGACGTATGGTGTAATTACATAACAGGTGACGGACTGGTTTCAAATAAGGGTGGGGGGAATACCAGCTGCACAACTGAATGCATTCAACCGAAATGTGTCTTCCGCATTTAACCCAACCCCTCTGAACCAGAGAGGTGCAGGGGGTTGCCTTAATCCATATCCACGTCATCTGCAACCAGTTGTTGGAGTTACCCAACTCATGAATGACCATCACGTTACTAATGGCATGCTACTTAGAGCTCTATTGTCTCTTTAACCAAAAAAACTGAATTAAATTAATAATTGTGCCCTTTTACAATACACAGCCTACCGCATATTATGCACGGCAGAAAACCATTAAAAAAACGGATTTAAGATGTCAATGGTACATAATTGGTCTAGTCTATACTCCAAAATTAAACTAATTCTGCCATGGTAGAGAAATGGACATTCAATACTCTGGCAACAGCTCTGCTGGAAATTCCTGCAGTAAGCATGACAAGTTTACGCTCCCTCAAACCTTGAGATATCTGTGGCATTGTGTTGTATGACAAAACTGCACATTTTCTAATGGCCTTTTATTGTCCCCAGCACAAGGTGCACCTGTGTAATTTCTGGGATCTTTATTTCAGCTCCTGAAACATGGGACCAACTCGTTACATGTTGCGTTATTATTTTTTCATTGTTCCAAAGGCGTGCATCAGCAGCTTGTATGTATGAATGACTGGAGATGCTAAATGTGTTTATGTTAATTCATTGTTAATTACCATGAGACTGGAACATTTTGCGTCACAATAACCGGCTGACAAAAAGCCCTACTCCTGCCCCTATGGGCCATTCTGGTTCAGACAATGCTTACTTTTCCAAGGCATACTACTTGTTGATTAAGATAGTTAATCATTCATTTTAAAGATAAGCATTTATGCAACTCCCAACTCACAGTGTTATTTTGAGAATGTGTTATTTTCCTTGAATCCTATCGAGACTGCAATTATCATCAGTACATCACAGATGGAAAAGCTGCTTCATGTTGAGACAATGGAAAAGCTTTGTTTAAAGTAATATTTTACGTAAATGGGGGAAATCCTAGATGTTGCCTGAAGTTACGATACCAACATATCAAACCCCTCCAGGTTTGACATTATAACATAAACAGGAAGAGCTTGAGGCACATTGAGAGTTGAGTCACACTCGTTAATTCCATACTATCAATCCTTGCCAAACCATAACACACCTTACACATGTCATACCATCATCTAACGTCGCTAGCTAAGGCTAAGAATATCTCAGGGTCAGGGACTCTTAACTCTACAAATAGCAGCCCCGCCCTTCTACCTCCACCTGCAGCTGTATGCAGGTTATACTTCGATCACAGAGCTGGTAAATATAGCTACAGGGGATCAGTCACTCAAACTATCCAGACTTACACAATCCTGCCATGACATAGAGTATGTGTAGGAAAATGTGTGGGTGTAGGGGTGGGGGAGACGGAGGTAGGTTTGTGTGTAGAATGGAGCTATTTCAGTATGGAGCTATTTCAGTACCAACAGAAAATGTATTTGAATTTTATAATTTAGAATTTGTGTAAGGATATTGAATTCAAATGTTATCATTTTTAATTTTTATTAAATAAGTTTTGAATTCGTAATTGTATTTATTTTTATTTTTATTTATTTAACCTTTATTTCACTTGACAAGTCAGTTAAGAACAAATTCTTATTTACAATGATGGCCTACCAAAAGGCCTCCTGTGGGGACGGAGGTTGGGATGCAAAATAAAATAAAGAAAAGAAAAATATAGGACAAAACACACATCATGACAAGAGATACAACACAACACTACATAAAGAGGGACCTAAGACAACAACAGCAGGGCAGCAACACATGACAACACAGAATGGTAGCAACACAACATGGCAGCAGCACAACATGGTAGCAGCACAAAACAGGGTACAAACAATATTGGGCACTATCATGACTCTCCGGTGAGGATCCGAAGGATCAGGTTACAGTGAGTCCGCTCTACAGCGCCCTCTCTCTACCGAGAGGGGTGAAGTTGGCCGTTTATGATGGTTGTAGAAACTCTGCCTTTGGGCTCTGCAGGATGGAGGGGAAAGAAACATTTTGTTACAAGGAGATTCCTCCCACCAAAACTACAACATCAAAAGGCTTGATAATGAAACAATATTTCTGTAATCCAAACATTGGGAAAGGTCCGTGGGTATTTAAAGAATAACCATGTCCAACAGTTGTTGTTTTGTGATATCATGAAGGATGGTATAACTAAATAACTGTACATTTACAAATGTATACATCTCAGTTATCAGATTCACATCTAAATGTTGTGGAACTTATAACATTAAATATGAATTATTTGAGAGAAGACGTAATGTGATGTTAGCCTTCTAAACGAGATAATTGTTTTTCATATAAAGTCTTAACCAGTCAGTGACTACACCCACGTCAGCACAGACATTATGTCGGTGTCATGGAACGCCCCTTTCGCCAGAGTGCATAAAACCCCCATAACATATTAACATATCAGACCATGTGAAGGCCAAATTACAGAAGAGGAACTTCTTGATGAAATTAAAGCCTTTAAGGCTGGGAAAACTCCAGGGCTGGATGGCATACCAGTGGAAGTATACCAAACTTTTGTTTATATACTCAGAGGACCAGTTTTAACCACTGCTATATATTTTTTTCTTTACCTTTATTTAATTAGGCAAGTCAGTTAAAAACAAATTCTTATTTTCAATGAGGTTAGGCGCAATTTAGATTTTGGCCACCAGATGGAAGCAGTATACTTCTCAGACAGAGCTCAGTGTGTCAAATCGGAGGGCCTGTTGTCCGGACCTCTAGCAGTCTTTATGAGGGTACCACAGGGTTCAATTCTCGGGCCGACTCTTTTCTCTGTATAAATCAACGATGTCGCTCTTGCTGCGGGTGATTCCCTGATCCACCTCTATGCAGATGACACCATTCTGTATACTTCTGGCCCTTCTTTGGACACTGTGTCAACTAACCTCCAAACGAGCTTCACTGCCATACAACACTCCTTCCGTGGTCTCCAACTGCTCTTAAACGCTAGTAAAACTAAATGCATGCTTTTCAACCGTTCGCTGCCTGCCCCCGCACGCCCGACTAACATCACTGCTCTGGATGGTTCTGACTTGGAATATATGGACAACTACAAATACATAGGTGTCTGGCTAGACTGTAAACTCTTCTTCCAGACTCATATTAAACATCTACAATCCAAAATTAAATCTAGAATCGGCTTCCTATTTCGCAACAAAGCCTCCCTCACTCACTCCGCCAAACATACCCTCGTAAAACTGACTATCCTACCAATCCTCGACTTCGGAAAAGGAATTTACAAAATAGCTTCCAATACTCTACTCAACTGGATGCAGCCTATCACAGTGCCATCCGTTTTGTCACCAAAGCCCCTTATACCACCCATCACTGCGACCTGTATGCTCTAGTCGGTTGGCCCTCTCAACATATTCATCGCCAGACCCACTGGCTCCAGGTCACCTATAAGTCTATGCTAGGTAAAACTCTGCCTTATCTCAGCTCACTGGTCACCATAACAACACCCACCCGTAGCACGCGCTCCAGCAGATATATCTCAATGGTCATCCCCAAAGCCAACACCTCCTTTGGCCACCTTTCCTTCCAGTTCTCTGCTGCCAGTAACTGGAAACGAATTGCAAAAATGGCTGAAGCTGGAGACTTATACTTCCCTCACTAACTTTAAACATCAGCTATCTGAGCAGCTAACCGATCGCTACAGCTATACATAGCCCATCTGTAAATAGCCCACCCAATCTACCTACCTCATCCCCATATTGTTTTTATTTACTTTTCTGCTCTTTTGCACACCAGTATTTCTACTTGCACATCACCATCTGCTCATTTATCACTCCAGTGTTCATTTGCTAAATTGTAATTACTTGGCTACTAGGGCCTATTTATTGCCTTACCTCCTCACACCATTTGCACACACTGTATAAATACTTTTTTTCCTATTGTGTTATTGACTGTATGCATGTTTATTATTATTGACTGTATGTGTTGTTGTTTGTGTCGCACTGCTTTGCTTTAACTTGGCCAGGTTGTGGTTGTATATGAGAACAAGTTCTCAACTAGCTTACCTGGTTAAATAAAGCTGGTTAAAAAAAATGATAAAATGTATCATTGTATTTCTGTTCAAAATGTTGTATCAAGACTGCCCAAATGTGCATAATTGGTTTATTAATACATTTTCAAGTTTTCATAACTGTGCACTCTCCTCAAACAATAGCATGGTATTCTTTCACTGTAAAAGCTATTGTAAATTGGACAGTTCAGTTAGATTAACCAGAATTTAAACTTTCTGCCTATATCAGATATGTCTATGTCCTGGGAAATGTTCTTGTTACTTACAACCTCGTGCTAATCACATTAGTCTACGTTAGCTCAACCGTCCCGCGGCGGGTGACACCGATCCTGTAGAGGCTAGTTTGGTCAATGCCATTTATGTTTATTTTCTGAATAAAATGGATATATTAGGTTCTGTAATATTAATAGTGAAATAAAGAATTGTGGAGACCAAATACTTTGTTCAATATCAACTTATTTTAGGGCAAATTGTGAGTTACCTTAAAGAAGTGCAAGAGTGGCAATGTTTTTGGCCACGACTGTAGGTAGGGGTGTGATAAGCAGAGAGTCCTGGTAGCCGTTTAATTAACTGTTCAGCAGACTTATGGCTTTGGGGTATAAGCTGTTCAGGAGCCTTTTGACCCCAGACTTTGCTCTCTGGTACAGCTTGCAGTGCGGTAGCAGAGAGAACAGACTTGGTGGCTGGAGTCTTTGACAATTTTTAGAGCCTTCCTCTGACACCGACTGGTATAGAGGTCCTGGATGAAAGGAGGCAGGAAGCTCGGCCCCACACACTACCCCCCAGTTGCAACTCGTCAGGATGCTCTCGATGGTGCAGCTGTAGAACATTTTCAGGATCTGAGGACACACTTAACGACTGTCTTGGTGTGTTTGGACCATGATAGAGCCTTAGGGATGTGGATACCAAGGAACTTGAAGCTCTCGACCAACTCCACTATGGACTCGTTTATGTGAATGGGGGTGTGCACGGCCCTCCTTTCCTAAGCACGCACCCATGAGGGGCCCCCGTGTTGAGGTTCCGTGTGGTGGATGTGTTGTTGCCTACCCTCACCACTTGGGGTGGCCCATCAGAAAGTCCAATGTCCAATAGCAGAGTAAGGTGTTTTATCCCAGGGTTCTTAGCTTAGTGAAGAACTATGCTGTTGAATGCTGAATTGGAGTCAATGAACAGCCTTCTCACGTAGGTGTTCCTTTTGTCCATGTGGGAAAGGGCAGAGTGGAGTGCAATAGAGATTGCATCAACTGTGGATCTGTTGGGGTGGTATGCGAATTGGAGTGGGTCCCGGGTGTCTTGAATGATGGTGTTGATGTGAGCCATGACCAGCCTTTCAAAGCATTTCAAGGCTACAGATGTGAGTGCTACGCTGCGATAGTCATTTAGACAGGTTACATTGGCGCTCTTGGGCACAGGGACTATGGTGGTCTGCTTTAAACATGGGTATTAAAGACTTGGTCAGGTAGAGATGTTAGATGGTCAGTGCATGCTATGAGTACTCCATCTGGTAATCCATCTGGCCCTGCGGCCTTGTGAATGTTAACCTGTTTAAAGGTCATACTCACATCGGCTATGGAGAGTGTGATCACACAGTCATCCGGTTCAGTGTTGCTTGCCTCAAAGCAAGCATAGAAGGCATTTAGCTCGTCTGGTAGCCTCGCTTCACTAGGCAGCTCACAGCTGGGTATCCCTTTGGAATCCGTGATAGTTTGCAAGCCCTGCCACATCCAACGAGCGTCAGAGCCGGTGTAGTAGGATTCGATCTTAGTCCTGTATTGACACTTTGACTGTTTGATGGCTTGTGGGAGGGCATAGCATTTGGATTTGTGTCCCGCTCCTTGAAAAATGGCAGCCCTTGCATTTAGCTCAGTGCGGATGTTGCCTGTAATCTATGGCTTTTGGTTAGTATATGTACATCCGGTCACTGTGGGGAATACAGTGCCTTGCGAAAGTATTCGGCCCCCTTGAACTTTGCAACCTTTTGCCACATTTCAGGCTTCAAACATAAAGATATAAAACTGTGTTTTTTGTGAAGAATCAACAACAAGTGGGACACAATCATGAAGTGGAACGACATTTATTGGATATTTCAAACTTTTTTAACAAATCAAACTGAAAAATTGGGCGTGCAAAATTATTCAAGAATGAACATTTTGTAGGTGGTTTCTGAATAATGTTGCTTTTGTTTCGTTGTCTTCGATGACTTTCTTTTGAGACTTTAGCACAGGTATGATGTTATTTGTTTTGTCTCCGTTGATTGTTTAGATTTTTTTGCCAGAAGGCCCGGGGGTTGGTGTCTGCATCTAGCTGCTGATTGAAGGCAGGGTAAGTTGATTTCTGATCTGATTCTGCAACCGATTAACTTCTGTCTTCAGGTTGGGTGCTCTTGTTCTAATAAAGTCTCTCCGGATCTTTATTTTCTTCTTAATGAGACTGAGGATATGTGGTGGGAGTTGTTGTTGTGGTGGTAAGTGAGATGGTCTCTTCCCGGGACTGGATGATGATACTCCCTATTCTCTCCGCCAGCTGGTCCAGATCTTTGGGGCTCTGTGTTGTTACTGCAATATTTGTTATCTTGTCTGTAATGCAATTTCTGTATTTATCCCAGTCTGCTTTCTTGTAGTTGTATTTTACACACATATGTGTACATTAAAATCTATGTAAGAATTCTAATGCATGATTTGTCACCAGCACTTAAAAACATTAATAAAACAGTAAATACAGTATGCGCCATAAATACATGGAGTTATTTTTAAAAGTTATTTTGAGTAAGGAAAAAACAATGAAGGCAATGCGTGCGCCAGCTGGAAAATGTGCCAGGGGGGAAAGGTTTGTGCAAGTTCTGTTCTGCCTGGAGATGAGAAAATGTCTGCATACTTGATCTGGGGAAACACTGGGGAAGTGCTTGGACTCTGGTCGAAGAGTGAATTTTGTCTGGCTCAGTAAAGCCTCAAACATAAGTTGTCCGCAACATTAAAATGGCTACTTCTATGTGAATTAATGAGAAGGCGGAACACACCTCAATCAAACTGTTGTTAGAAAATAAACTTGTTAGAAAATTAATTGAAATTGAGAAGTTGAAACATAGCCTATAGATAATTAGCATGCTGCGTGCCTTGGTTTGAGTACAGCTTGGGTTAACTGCCATTTGCGTAACAATCACATTTTGAACCAGTGAATGCATTCTGACATCACATGTATAAAAACACTCACACTGGGGGTGACCGTTAGAGATATTTGGAACTCATCCGTGAAAAGGTTAAGTAAGGGTCTGTCTCATGTAACCATACCCAACATAACATATAATACTAATTTGGTTGTTTCAGATTTACATTTAGTATGTTACGTCTAGTCTATGAGACCAGGCTGGTGTAGATTGCATTTTCAACAAGCAACTATCCGGAAATAACACTGATCAAATGTTTTCCACACTTTTACAGTGTTAGTTTCATCAGCTGTATGATATAAAACACAGGAACAACATAATTTAGACTATAATGGGACTTTAAAGTTAATAAATACCCTGTATAATATATACAGTCATGGCCAAAAGTTTTGAGAATGACACAAATATTAATTTTCACAAAGTCTGCTGCCTCAGTGTCTTTAGATATTTGTGTCAGATGTTACTATGGAAAACTGAAGTATAATTACAAGCATTTCATAAGTGTCAAAGGCTTTTATTGACAATTACATGAAGTTGATGCAAAGAGTCAATATTTGCAGTGTTGACCCTTCTTTTTCAAGATCTCTGCAATCCGCCCTGGCATGCTGCCAATTAATGTCTGGGCCACATCCTGACTGATGGCAGCCCATTCTTGCATAATCAATGCTTGGAGTTTGTCAGAATTTGTGGGGTTTTGTTTGTCCACCCGCCTCTTGAGGATTGACCACAAGTTCTCAATGGGATTAAGGTCTGGGGAGTTGGCCATGGACCCAAAATATTGATGTTTTGTTAGTTATCACTTTTGCCTTATGGCAAGGTGCTCCATCATGCTGGAAAAGGCATTGTTCGTCACCAAACTGTTCCTGGATGGTTGGGAGAAGTTGTTCTCGGAGGATGTGTTGGTACCATTCTTTATTCATGGCTGTGTTCTTAGGCAAAATTGTGAATGAGCCCACTCCCTTTACTGAGAAGCAACCCCACACATGAATGGTCTCAGGATGCTTTACTGTTGGCATGACACAGGACTAATGGTAGCGCTCACCTTGTCTTCTCCGGACAAGCTTTTTTCCCGATGCCCCAAACAATCGGAAAGGGGATTCATCAGAGAAAATGACTTTACCCCAGTCCTCAGCAGTCCAATCCCTGTACCTTTGGCAGAATATCAGTCTGTCCCTGATGTTTTTCCTGGAAATAAATGGCTTCTTTGTTGCCCTTCTTGACACCAGGCCATCCTCCAAAAGTCTTCACCTCACTGTGCGTGCAGATGCACTCACATCTGCCTGCTGCCATTCCTGAGCAAGCTTTGTATTGGTGGTGCCCCGACCCCGCAGCTGAATCAACTTTAGGAGACGGTCCTGGCGCTTGCTGGACTTTCTTGAGCGCCCTGAAGCCTTCTTCACAACAATTGAACCGCTCTCCTTGAAGTTCTTCATGATCCGATAAATGGTTTATTTAGGTGCAATGCTTGCCTGTGAAGCCCTTTTTGTGCAAAGCAATGATGATGGCACGTTTTTCCTTGCAGGTAACCATGGTTGACAGAGGAAGAACAAGGATTCCAAGCACCACACTCCTTTTGAAGCTTCCAGTCTGTTATTCAAACTCAATCAACATGACAGAGTGATCTCCAGCCTTGTCCTCGTCAACACTCACACCTGTGTTAACAAGAGAATCACTGACATGATGTCATCTGGTCCTTTTGTGGCAGGGCTGAAATGCAGTTGAAATGTTTTTGGGGGATTCAGTTCATTTAGCAAAGAGGGACTTTGCAATTAATTGCAATTCATCTGATCACTCTTCATAACATTCTGGAGTATATGCAAATGTCCATCATACAAACTGAGGCAGCAGACTTTGTTCAAATTAATATTTGTGTCATTCTTAAAAAGTTTGGCCACGACTGTACAGTCAACCTGCCCCATTAAACACCTGTCTGTACATGTACATTCTAGTACCTTCTAGTAGGACATAAACAGCATATATATCTAACATTTCCTGTCCACAGCACATTGTTTTTGTTTATTTTCCAGACATTTTGGGGGAAATATGGCCAATATGCAGTGTTGTAAAAATACTTTAAAGTACTACTTAAGTAGTTTTTTGGAGTATCTGTACTTTACTATTTATATTTTGGGCAACTTTAACTTTTAATTCACTATATTCCTAAAGAAAATAATTTACTTTGTACTCCCTACATTTTCCATGACACCGAGAAGTACTTGTTAGATTTTGAATGCTTAACAGGACAGGAAAATGGTTCAATTCACACACTTATCAAGACAACATCCCTGGTCATCCCTACTGCCTCTGATCTGGCAGACTCACTAACCACAAATGCATCTTTTATAAATGATGTCTGAGTGTTGGAGTGTGCCCCTAGCTATCCGTAAATTTAAAAAAACAAGAACATGGTGCCATCTGCTTTGCTTAATATAAGGAATTTGAAATTATTTATACTTTTACTTTTGATACTTACGTATATTTAGAACCAAATACTTTTAGACTTTTACTCAAGTAGTATTTTACTGGGTGACTTCCACGTTTACTTGAGTAACATTATATTAAGGTATCTATACTTTTACTCAAGTATGACAATAGGGTACTTTTTCCACCACTGCCAATATAGGGATTCCCAGATAAAGATGAATTGACTTGCTTTGATTGAACTGAACTATGCGTTTGCTCTGAATACAGTTTGAGGTCCTTGCCTCGTCTATCTCGGCCACAAGAGGGCAGATGTGGTCTCTTCCATTTGCAGAACATAATGAATGCAAGTTTGAGCCAGACAGAAGCTCAAAATTGTACATCAGAACGAACCAGCAGGCGGACTGAAGTTTGGACACTCTTCTAAAACTAGTTGTGGATATATTTGACTTATAGACTGGAGTTATCATTCTAAACTAGCTCAACACTTGCAGAACATAGAACTACATTGCTCTCAGCGTTCTATCAAGGTGAAAGACAAACATAATTCAACTCTGAAAATGACTCCTCTTTTTGCTTTGTTGCTACTTTTTCTGAGCGCTGCGGAGCCCCGTCATGTCGTTCCTGGTTACACAGCGCTGAGGACTGAGGAGACGGACGGGGCTGCAGGTGCACTGACGACGGGGACCGGGGAGTCAGACTCTGAGTTGAATCTGAATCAGATTGGAGGTGATATGGGATATATCGAACCGCTGATGCATGAATCAGACGCCAACCAAAAGAGAATCCCCCGGGGTGCCAAGGATGGGAGCTCGAGGAAACAGGACCAGCAGTCTCCTCACAGCTACCAACACCCCAGACCGTATGAACCGGACGTCTACTTCACAACGCCCAAGGGCCCACAACTGGCCAACAGCACCCCGGACAGGCACGGCAGAACCCGGGGAAACTCTTCCAAGGGCTCGGTGCTGTTCCACAACCCGCTCTACCCGGTAACCGACAGCTCATACGGGGCTTACGCAGTGATGCTCCTCGCCCTCATCCTATTCGCCATGGGCATCGTTGGTAACCTCGCGCTCATGTGTATCGTTTGGCACAATTATTACCTGAAAAGCGCGTGGAACTGCATCCTGGCCAGTCTGGCATTCTGGGACTTCCTCGTGCTCTTCTTCTGTCTGCCCGTGGTCGTCTTCAACGAGCTCACCAAGAGAAGGTTGCTAGGGGACCTGTCCTGTCGGATCGTGCCCTACATGGAGGTAAACAGTTCACCTTGAACTTCCACGCACGTGAGGGCATTTCGGCAGTGTGCATTAACAAGCACAAAGAGATGCACCTGTTGCGTCACGCGTATGTGTCCCGTTATTTCTGCATCACACCTCTATCTTTCCTCGTTCTCCCATTATTGAACAGTAGACCAGTCATACACACAAGTTATACTTTTGCAGCAATAAAAATGATTATACCTACACATATAGGGACGACAGGATGGTGGTTATAACCCACTATTCGCATAGCTTTTTAATATAGTCCCTGTGTGAGTGCACTGGGGCCGCCTCTGCTTATAAGGGCTGGAAGAGTGCATTTTCAGGGTTGATGGTGCAAGCCCTGCTCTGGCTGTTCCCTTGGTCTGGGTATTTCCAATGTCTTTCAGACTCAAACTGTACTTAATCACCATAATGTGTGTGTTTTATATGTTGTAATTGCACTGTGCACCACTGCCGGTGTATATCGCCCCCGTCTGCCAGCTGCCTATGTGTTATGGTAGTTAGCCTATTGTTATGCTAACGAGCGCCTCACGTTAGTTGTCTGGTGGGGTGTGTGTAATTAACTGAGGTTCTTAAGAACTCTTATCAAGGAGAGGATCTGGGTCAGAGGGACATTCTAATGCTATTCTATATGCTCTTTTCAACCCAGCTGAATAGGTTCATTTGCATATTCATAGGGGGAATTTATTTGGAGCAGTAGTGTTTCCCCCAGTTTTTTCTTGGTGGGTTGGAGAACCCTCAAAATCAGCATCAAGATCTGCCAAATGAGCATCTTCTGTTGAAACCAGTGTCACTCAATCCCATTCAGTCTCTTTCTCTCCTTTCCACTGTCCTCTTATTTTCTCTCCTTCTTTTCCCTCACCCCACTCTCCCCCATCTTCCCTCTCTGCCTTTTTCCCCTCCCTCTCTCCCCATCTCTCTCTAGGTGACCTCTCTGGGAGTAGCCACATTCAGCCTATGTGCATTGACCATCGACCGGTTCCACGCAGCGACCAGCCCCCAGCCTCAGGCCCCACGGGTGGAGCCCTGCCAGTCCATCCTGGCCAAGCTGTCTGTGGTCTGGATTGGCTCCATGGTCCTGGCCGCTCCAGAGCTGCTGCTGTGGCAGCTCACCCAGGAGGTCTCCGTTCAGCCAGGGGGCTACGTGGTGGACCTGTGTGTCCGGAGGCCCTCCTTGAGCCTGCCTGAGTCGGTCTACTCCCTGGTGCTGACCTACCACGAGGCCCGCATGTGGTGGTACTTCGGCTGCTACTTCTGCCTGCCGCTCCTCTTCACCCTCGCCTGCCAGCTGGTGACGAGACACGTTGTCGCTGAGGAGGCACGGATGAAACATGGGAGCAGCACAGTAGTAGGAGGAAAAAGAATACGCCCTTCCTCCTCGTCCTCTTTGTCGTCGTCCTCCTCCTCTTCCAAGAAGCAGCAGCTGAAGAGAGACCGTAGGTGTAGTTCTACAGTCGTGGCGTTGGCCATCGTTTACGCCGTGTGTAACCTCCCCGAGAACGTCTGTAACATTGCCCTGGCCTACATCGCCAACCCCATCTCCACAACGACTGAGGCCCTGCTGGCTCTGATTGGCCAGTTCCTTTTGTTTGTCCGTTGCTCGGCAACGCCGGTGTTGTTCCTGTGTCTGTGTCATTCTCTGGGCCAAGCCTTCATGGACTGTTGCTGTTGTTGCTGTGAGGAATGTCTACCCAATGGAGCCTCTTCATCCTCATCATCCTCCACTACCACCACCGCAGTCTCTACCTACCCCTCCTCTCTCTCATCCCCGTCATCACTCTCTCCGTCCTCCACCAAAGAGGAGCAGCTGCATATTGTGTCTGGAACCATACCAGCCATCTTCTATGACAAGGTCAAAGACCGCTCCTCTCTCATGGCCATCGGAACACCCTGCTGAGTCTTCTCTTGCCTTCTCCCTGCCTAGCCAGGAGTCACCTCATTGGAGGACAAAATGCTCACGCTACCCTTGGACCTCAAGAACCCAGCTCTCTTACCCCAACCTCTCTCTGCCCACACTGGCTGTGCTGGGCATTGCACTGAATGAAGATAAATGATCTCTATAATTCTTGGTCCTTAGAGGGACACTTATTTTACCAAGAAGACTCTTGAGAATAAAAGGTAGACAGCACTATGGACATCATCATGCACAGCGGGTGACTTTCTGCTTAAAGACACCTCTTGAGTTTAAGGCGATTTGTTTTGAGAGACTTGTGGTTACAGACAGACTACTGAATATACTCATGGCTAGGGCTTTGGTTGTCTTCAATCCCTCCTAGCCGTGAGATAAGTGATGAAGATCATTACAGACAATCCATTATGACATGAGACAACATATCAATTGTAGTGGCACAGCTGAATGCTGGGAGAGATCCAGAGCTGAATACACTGACATTAACTTTTCTTGACTTTCTTTTACTAGTATACTCACGTTTGATAAATAACATTTTAAAAAGCAAACAATTCTCTTCGCTGTGAATTATGGTCTGGATTCAAGTTGTGTTTTCTAATTTCCTGTGTTTTATTAGTGGAAATAAACAACAGAAAGAGCCATTGAGGGATCCTCTGTCTGTGGGCTAATTGTTCTCTCTCTAACTCCTCTCTATTCCCCTGGCCTGCACCTCATCTCACAGTGATCTACAGGGGAAGAACTGTGATAGAATGGTACCCGTCAAACACACGTCATAACACCCATCACCACTGGTGACTGACTGTTTACACGTGGAGTAAATATTACTGGTCATTATCTGAGTAAATAACAACCACTACAGTGTAGTCTTCCTACGATTTCTCCAGGAATAGGGCGCAAATCAACTGTCTTGTGTGTTAATAATTCACTGTTGTGTTGTAGTATTTTAGATGTGCAGCTCAGGGTTTTCTCAACATGTTTCCCCTCAAGAACCATACTATTGCTGAGCATCTTCTGCAGAGCTAGTAACATTGCTCAGGGCCAATATCCACAAAGCGTCTCAGAGTAGGAGTGCTGATCTTGGATCAGTTTTGACTTTTAGATCATAATGAATAATATTATATGGCCAGATCCTAGATCAGCACTCCTACTCTGAGACACTGTGTGCATACGGGCCCAGATCTTAACACCACATCTCTTCTACAGATTAACATTATTCATGATTATTAAAAGCTTTTAATGTAACCACTAGTCCACACAATGGCTCTTGTGTCAATAGGTTGATAGATGTCGAGATAGAACCTAACCAATCCCTACAAAAATGGTGAATCTGTGTAGAGTACAATCTGACCGATACAATGCTGATATATTGTGTTATACTGTCGTGACACAACAGTGGAACATTTTGACTTGCTCAGATATCAGGTCCCAATGAACAACTTTCATTGTCCTCAATATTACCTTGTACATGTATACAATCTGTACTTCTCATAACTTTCCTTCCTCAAAAAGAGATCAGTCAAATCATATGAATGTTGTAAAAAACGATAAATAAAAACATTTATAGTTTTCGGGGGAATTGGTATGTATTCTCTTGTATTGTGAATATACTGTAATTATGGCTGGTTTGAATTTAACATTGTGTATCTGAGGTAGTATTTACTATCGGAACTGACTGTGTATCAGATGTTTTGTCTATTTTGTATTCAGTTGTACCCAATAAACAGTGAGACAATGTCTGTGGTCTTGTTTTCCACTGGAAAATAAATCATGGCTGAGGGAAAGCATGCATCTATCAGTGCATGAACAAGTCAGTGTCATATTAAAGAGACCACCACGTCTGCCCACACACAATGCACACACCTACACACATACACATTCTAACAGACACACATTCATCCATCATCCACTCACACACACACTCACAGTAGAGGGGATATTGACAGTGAGGATTTTTCATCTGGTTGCCCCTGTCCTGTGTATTCCGTCTCGGCTCCCTGAGCTGAAATATTTGTCCTCCCACTTAGTTCTGCCTGGGCCTGAGAGAGGGGGGCTCTCATAAGAAGAGCATTGTTCCTCAGCCTTCTCCCCAGCCCCCTCACTGCATTACAATGGTCAACCACCGGGGGAGTTGCCAAGCTACCGTCACATTCAAGTCCCCTTCACAGTCACCAAACAGAAGCAAGAGAGAGAGATGAGAGGAGAGGGGGAAAAAAGAGGGCACTAGGCGACCAAAACAACCCGCACTTTCCCAAACCCTTCAGTTCCCCTGTGGTTTCCATGACAACGGATGAAGGGCCTTATTTGTCTGGTCTCTCGTTTGTTCAGGCCAGACGCTCAGTACTGCCCCATACACCAGTCCTCGCCTCATGCACTTTGCTGCACATTAAATTCTCTTCTGCCTACCAAGCCACCATTGAGTGTCTGAAGCTGCATAATGGGAAGGTTCAGCCTCTCAGACTGCTTACATTTCTCATCAGACAAGGTTTTAAAACCTTATCTGCATTTGAGATAAAGTGAGGTGGGGTTGAAGTGACTCCTGAAGTAGGTTAACGTGTGTGTGCGTGTGCACGTGTGCGTGTACTGATAGTGTTAAGGCCCTCTGTTTGTCATGTTCACCCCAGGCTCAGCAGGCTCAGGAAACATACATCCTCTGATCAGAGCCCTATCTACACGTTGCCATGGCTGCAGCCTAGCAGCCAGCTCCAGAACGTTGGAGAATGCAAACATAACCAGTTCTGGGAGTCCGGTGCTCTGTAAGCCTGGGGATAGAACCCTGCAGAGAACCCTGGGCCCAGTTCCCAGAGGGGGCAGACGTTCTGGACCTCTCTGTCTCCATGTGTCCCTTCTGTCAGCAGAACACAGAACCAGCCTAGTCCGCTCTGTCACTGTCCTGTCATTGTCACGGCTGGGGGTGGAACTGGAACAGAGTCCGAACAGCAGGGGGGAACTATATGTGAGTAACTGGGGTTGTTTTTCACTTAGGACTAGTACCAGTGGTGGACCACCACAGGACACTTCCTCTTTGTGGGTGTTTGGCTTTGGTTTTAAGGGACATGGGAAACATCAATAAACCTCTGATGATAACACTAATGTCCCTTACTATCCCAGTTCAAACAGTTCTTTCACTGGCTCTATTCACCGGTTCACTGGTTTACATAGTAAGGCATTGGAAAACCAACATCTATTGAGAGACAATCCAACAAACAGGCCTTTTAAGATTAGACTGTTGTGGATTAAATGGCAAACCTTCTGAACAAGTGACATGTTTTCTTTTTTTTGTAATCTTGAAATCTCTTCATTCTTTTGCTCTTGGTTCCAGTGCCAAGCAGGCTGGACCCATAAACACTACTTAATGAGTTTCACTACCTCCTGAGTTTGGTGAGCCTATTATGTATGTGAATATGAGAGAGGGAGAAAGAGAGATGGAGACAGAGAGATGGAGACAGACAGTCATACAGACTGAAAGAGAGAGATTCAGAGAGAGTCTAAAGATAAGAGTCAGCGATAGAGAGTCAGAGAGAGAGAGAGCAAGAGACAGGGATAAACAGAAAAAGAGAGTGAAAAGGTTAAGAACAAAGTTCAAGGATGAGAAGAGAGTGTTCGACACATATGACTTTTCCCAAGCCTCTCCCTCCCCCAATCACACTGCCTCTCCATCTGAAACCTGATCCTATACCGCCTCCTGCTGGCTTTAGTGGAGAATGACATCAATTACGCTATAAAATAACTGCTCTCATCTGTGCAACACAAACTGTAGGCTCCTGAACAAGTGAAAACAAATATAACTCTACTCCCCATGGAAAATATATTGCGACAAAGAAACTCCAGATTCGTTTGTAGAGGGTCTGCACTCAAAAAATAATTTCTAAGTTCTCTGCAGTCGAAAGATGACAAATAGTTTAATGTTGTTGCAAACATATAATGCAATGGAGTCATATTTTTTTAACCAGGGAAAAACACATTAAGACCAAGGTCTCATTTGCTAATGTGCTCTGGGAACAATACAAAATAAAACTATACACAATGAAGAGGAGGAGACAGGCTAAATAAGGATTTTTAAGCCTTGAGACAATTGAGACATGGATTGTGTATGTGTGTCATTCAGAGGGTGAACGGACAAGACAAAATATTTAAGTTAATTTGAACTGGGTATGGTAGTAGGTGCCTGGCACATCGGTTTGAATGTGTCAAGAACTGAAAAGTTCTGGGTTTTTCCATGTTCAACAGTTTCCCATGTGTATCAAGAATGATCCACCATGAAGCCATCTTGACAAAGCTGTCAGAAGCACTGGAGTCAACATGGGCCAGCATCCCTGTGGAACACTTTGGACACCTTGTAGAGTCCATGTCCTGATGAATTGAGGATGTTCTGAGGGGGTGCAACTCAATACTAGGAAGGTGTAGATCACTCAGTGTATAGGGTGTAAGGCATGAAGGTGTGGTAAGGTGCAGATGGTAACCAGCTAACCAGATAGCTAGCCAGCTATTTGTCGTCCTTAACATAGGAGACTCTGCTAGCTAGCCAACAGCTAACAGCTAACAGCTAGCCAACGTCACCACACGTCTACTGATTCGAATTCAATCACCGGTCAGGGAGTATCACATTTTCATTTCATTACAGTACAACGGTTTGATTTGTTTGATCGTAGCTAGCTACATAGCTAGCTACATAGCCGTCTTTGTTTCAAAGATAATTGTGTAGTCTAGACCGATTTCCTAGGTTAGCTAGCCAGCTATTGTCGTTCTTTTAACTCAACGTAACGTAAACAACACTGCTAGCTAGCCAGCTAGCCCCCGAATAGCAGCACTGTAGAAATTATTACACTCAACGGAACGACTTGATTAGTGTAGTGCCAACAACGCAGCTACTGCCAGCTAGCCTACTTTAGCAGTACTGTATCATTTTAATCATTTTAGTCAATAAGATTCTTGCTACGTAAGCTTAACTTTCTGAACATTCGAGACGTGTAGTCCACTTGTCATTCCAATTTCCTTGCATTAGCGTAGCCTTTTCTGTAGCCTGTCAACTATGTGTCTGTCTATCCCTGTTCTCTCCTCTCTGCACAGACCATACAAACGCTCCACACCGCGTGGCCGCGACCACCCTAATCTGGTGGTCCCAGCGCGTACGACCCACGTGGAGTTCCAGGTCTCCGGTAGCCTCTGGAACTGCCGATCTGCGGCCAACAAGGCAGAGTTCATCTCAGCCTATGCCTCCCTCCAGTCCCTTGACTTCTTGGCACTGACGGAAACATGGATCACCACAGATAACACTGCTACTCCTACTGCTCTCTCCTCGTCCGCCCACGTGTTCTCGCACACCCGAGAGCTTCTGGTCAGCGGGGTGGTGGCACCGGGATCCTCATCTCTCCCAAGTGGTCTTTCTCTCTTTCTCCCCTTACCCATCTGTCTATTGCCTCCTTTGAATTCCATGCTGTCACAGTTACCAGCCCTTTCAAGCTTAACATCCTTATCATTTATCGCCCTCCAGGTTCCCTCGGAGAGTTCATCAATGAGCTTGATGCCTTGATAAGCTCCTTTCCTGAGGACGGCTCACCTCTCACAGTTCTGGGCGACTTTAACCTCCCCACGTCTACCTTTGACTCATTCCTCTCTGCCTCCTTCTTTCCACTCCTCTCCTCTTTTGACCTCACCCTCTCACCTTCCCCCTACTCACAAGGCAGGCAATACGCTTGACCTCATCTTTACTAGATGCTGTTCTTCCACTAACCTCATTGCAACTCCCCTCCAAGTCTCCGACCACTACCTTGTATCCTTTTCCCTCTCGCTCTCATCCAACACTTCCCACACTGCCCCTACTCGGATGGTATCGCGCCGTCCCAACCTTCGCTCTCTCTCCCCCGCTACTCTCTCCTCTTCCATCCTATCATCTCTTCCCTCTGCTCAAACTTTCTCCAACCTATCTCCTGATTCTGCCTCCTCAACCCTCCTCTCCTCCCTTACTGCATCCTTTGACTCTCTATGTCCCCTATCCTCCCGGCCGGCTCGGTCCTCCCCTCCCGCTCCGTGGCTCGACGACTCATTGCGAGCTCACAGAACAGGGCTCCGGGCAGCCGAGCGGAAATGGAGGAAAACTCGCCTCCCTGCGGACCTGGCATCCTTTCACTCCCTCCTCTCTGCATTTTCCTCCTCTGTCTCTGCTGCTAAAGCCACTTTCTACCATTCTAAATTCCAAGCATCTGCCTCTAACCCTAGGAAGCTCTTTGCCACCTTCTCCTCCCTCCTGAATCCTCCCCCCCTCCCTCCTCCCTCTCTGCAGATGACTTCGTCAACCATTTTGAAAAGAAGGTCGATGACATCCGATCCTCGTTTGCTAAGTCAAACGACACCGCTGGTTCTGCTCACACTGCCCTACCCTATGCTCTGACCTCTTTCTCCCTCTCTCTCCAGATGAAATCTCGCGTCTTGTGACGGCCGGCCGCCCAACAACCTGCCCGCTTGACCCTATCCCCTCCTCTCTTCTCCAGACCATTTCCGGAGACCTTCTCCCTTACCTCACCTCGCTCATCAACTCATCCCTGACCGCTGGCTACGTCCCTCCCGTCTTCAAGAGAGCGAGAGTTGCACCCCTTCTGAAAAAACCTACACTCGATCCCTCCGATGTCAACAACTACAGACCAGTATCCCTTCTCTCTTTTCTCTCCAAAACTCTTGAGCGTGCCGTCCTTGGCCAGCTCTACCGCTATCTCTCTCAGAATGACCTTCTTGATCCAAATCAGTCAGGTTTCAAGACTAGTCATTCAACTGAGACTGCTCTTCTCTGTATCACGGAGGCGCTCCGCACTGCTAAAGCTAACTCTCTCTCCTCTGCTCTCATCCTTCTAGACCTATCGGCTGCCTTCGATACTGTGAACCATCAGATCCTCCTCTCCACCCTCTCCGAGTTGGGCATCTCCGGCGCGGCCCACGCTTGGATTGCGTCCTACCTGACAGGTCGCTCCTACCAGGTGGCGTGGCGAGAATCTGTCTCCTCACCACGCGCTCTCACCACTGGTGTCCCCCAGGGCTCTGTTCTAGGCCCTCTCTTATCGCTATACACCAAGTCACTTGGCTCTGTCATAACCTCACATGGTCTCTCCTATCATTGCTATGCAGACGACACACAATTAATCTTCTCCTTTCCCCCTTCTGATGACCAGGTGGCGAATCGCATCTCTGCATGTCTGGCAGACATATCAGTGTGGATGATGGATCACCACCTCAAGCTGAACCTCAGCAAGACGGAGCTCCTCTTCCTCCCGGGGAAGGACTGCCCGTTCCATGATCTCGCCATCACGGTTGACAACTCCATTGTGTCCTCCTCCCAGAGCGCTAAGAACCTTGGCGTGATCCTGGACAACACCCTGACGTTCTCAACTAACATCAAGGCGGTGTCCCGTTCCTGTAGGTTCATGCTCTACAACATCCGCAGAGTACGACCCTGCCTCACACAGGAAGCGGCGCAGGTCCTAATCCAGGCACTTGTCATCTCCCGCCTTGATTACTGCAACTCGCTGTTGGCTGGGCTCCCTGCCTGTGCCATTAAACCCCTACAACTCATCCAGAACGCCGCAGCCCGTCTGGTGTTCAAGTTTCCCAAGTTCTCTCACGTCACCCCGCTCCTCCGCTCTCTCCACTGGCTTCCAGTTGAAGCTCGCATCCGCTACAAGACCATGGTGCTCGCCTACGGAGCTGTGAGGGGAACGGCACCTCAGTACCTCCAGGCTCTGATCAGGCCCTACACCCAAACAAGGGCACTGCGTTCATCCACCTCTGGCCTGCTCGCCTCCCTACCACTGAGGAAGTACAGTTCCCGCTCAGCCCAGTCAAAACTGTTCGCTGCTCTGGGGGGGAGAAGGATTACTTACCCTTACTTACCCTATCCTAGGTATTCCTTGAAGAGGTGGGGTTTCAGGTGTCTCCGGAAGGTGGTGATTGACTCCGCTGTCCTGGCGTCGTGAGGGAGTTTGTTCCACCATTGGGGGGCCAGAGCAGCGAACAAAGTGTTTCCACACCTCACAAGCTACAGACAACAGACAACATGGAAAGCGACAACACACAGCTAGGGACCATCTTCACAAATCTGATTGATCTTTAGCTATGTCTTCAAGCATTTTGTGAAAGTGTGATATGTGGTGCAGTTATGTGTGTCTGATGGCAGTGTATTCCAGACATGGAAAGCTCTCACAGAGAACTGATTTACTAAAGGTGCTTTTCCTTAAGGGAACTATACAGTCACCTCTCATGGCAGACCTTATGGATCTGCTGCCATATGTTTGGGTTTTCTGTTTAACAAAAATACTGAGTGGAGGGGGAGCCAGGCCATTTAGGCGTCTGTGTATTGCACAAGATTTTCCCAACTCAGGAGCTCATGCTTTCTGAGGATGTAACAGTGATGATGGCTATTGGGCTTCCTATCAAGCACTTTGAGAGCCTGTTTGTAGACAGACTGAATAGGTCTTAATGTTGTACAGCAAGCTTGGGCCCAACTAGTCAAGCAGTATGTTAAGTGGGGGAGTATCTTAGATTTGAAGTACAGTTTTGCTTCCTCTGTAGTCAAACAATTTTGTATGAATCGGAAATTAGCTAGGTTGAATTTGGTTATTTGAATTACCTTTTTCATATGCTTTTTAAAAGAGAGGTTGGAATCAAGTATGATGCCAAGGCACTTAAAATCAGATACCACCTGGAGCTTCTCCCCTGACACATAGACATCTGGCTCAGTAGCATATGTTGCCCTCTTTGTGAAGAACATGCAAACAGTTTTTTTCACATTGAGATGCAAACACGAATCACTGAGCCACTTTGTAACCTGGACCATTACAGTAGTGAGTTCTTGTGCAGCTTGTTGTTTGCTCTTTGCATGCACATATATCACTGTATCATCTGCATACATTTGAACTTCAGACCCATTACAGACAGAAGGCAGATCATTAATGTACAGGCTGAACAGGAGGGGCCCCAGTATTGACCCTTGGGGAACGCCCACATCATAGCTAAGAGTGGGCGACACATCATTGCTCACTCTGACACACTGAGTTCTGCCTTCAAGGTATGATTTCATCCATCTCAAGGCATCAGGGGAAAAGTTGAACTTGGACAATTTGTGATGAGAATCGCATGGTTAACAGTATCAAAAGCCTTCCTTAGGTCCAGAAACACAGCCCCAACAACGCCCCCTTTGTCCATCTTGGACTTCATATTTTCCAGAAGAAAGCAGTTGGCCGTTTCTGTGGAGTGTTTCGCTCTGAAGCCAAACTGCATGGAGTGTAATGTGAAGGGGCTGTTGTTGAGGTGGGCAATCAGTTGTTCTGCTACACACTTTTCAACAACCTTTGACACCACAGGTAGTATACTAATGGGCCTGTAGTTACTCACATCAGCAGGGTCGCCTGATTTAAAGATAGCCGTTATTATGGCCGACTTCCATACCCTTGGAAACACCCCGAGACCTATAGATGTGTTGGTGACCTTAGTAATGTGGCCAATGAGTGACTCTTTGTAGTTTTTAAGAAAGGTAGAGTCCAGCCCAAACACATGTTTGGCTTTAGAGTTCTTTAGTGAGCTAATCACCTTGTTCACCTTTGAATCAGAAAGCTCCCTTATGATGAAGACAGGTTGAGTGTAACAGTATAACTTTAGACCGTCCCCTCGCCCATACCCGGGCGCGAACCAGGGACCCTCTGCACACATCAACAACAATCACCCATGAAGCATCGTTACCCATCGCTCCACAAAAGCCGCGGCCCTTGCAAGGGGAACTACTACTTCAAGGTCTCAGAGCAAGTGACGTCACCGATTGAAATGCTATTTAGCGCGCACCACTAACTAAGCTAGCCGTTTCACATCCGTTACACTCATCCCCCTTTTGACCTCCTCCTTTTCTACAACAACCAGTGATCCGGGTCAACAGCATCAATGTAACAGTATAACTTTAGACCGTCCCCTCGCCCATACCCGGGGGCGAACAAGGGACCCTCTGCACACATCAACAACAGTCACCCACGAAGCACCGTTACCCATCGCTCCACAAAATCCACGGCCCTTGCAGAGGAAGGGGAACTCCTACTTCAAGGTCTTAGAGCAAGTGACGTCACCGATTGAAACGCTATTTAGCGCGCACCACCGCTAACTAAGCTAGCCGTTTTACATCCGTTACATGAGCATAATTTACTAGCACTGAGCCCAAGAAACCAGTGGAGGGGTTCTGTGTCAGGAATTGAAGGCTATTGCTATTTTGACTGCATCCTGTGTTAGATTGTTATTCACCATGATTTCTAGTCTTTTTGCAGTGTTACTATGGTCTTTCCCTGTTAACTTTTTTAGATTCTCCCAGATCAGTTTAGAATTTCCCTTTGCTTCAACAATTGTGTAAATAAAAAAGTTAGCCTTGGCCTGTCTGATTTCTTTCATCACCTTATTTCTCAACATGGTAAACCTACGTCTGTCATGCTCTAATTTGGATCTTAGGGATATTTTTAGAGCATAATCTCGTTCTTTAATCAATTTCCAGATTTCTCCATTTAGCCAAGGAAGAGTGCTCTTTTGGCCAAGTTTGGATTTGATTTTCTTTAGGAAACCATTTATTGTAGTCTGGATTGTGGATAGAAAAACTTGACTATCAGCCTCCACGTCTGTATAGGACAAGAGATCATTCCAGTTAATTACCTTAATTCTGTTTTCAAAATAGCTTAAATCAGGTATTCTTAGTTGATCCGGCTTTCTAACAGTAGAGAGGTTAAACCTGCTCTTAGACAGCTTTCTGGCTATAAGTGTCAGATTATGATCAGATAGCCCAGTAACCATATTGAATGATTTAGTCACTCTCTCTGGTTTATTACTGAACACCAAATCAATCTGTGTTTTAGAGCAACAAGTCACCCTGGTTGGCCCTTTAACTAGCTGTGTAAGGTCAAAGGTATTAGTGATTTGTGTAAGGCCAAAGGTATTAGTGATCCATTTGAGGGTTTTTCTACAAAACTTGTCTTCATAATTCATGTTAAAATCTCCCATTAAGATTATCTCTTTCCCAAAGTCACATTCCCTAAGCATGTTATTAAACTGATCAAAAAACACACTTTTGGTGGAAGGTGGTCTATACATTCCAATAAGGGTAAAAGACATTTGGGGAGAAAGTGTAACGTTCAGGCCGATACATTCTAGTTCATTATCACATGACCACTCAATTTGTTTACATCGGATATGTGCTTTAATGTAAATCATCACACCCCCTCCTCTTCCTTCAATCCTGTCTCTCCTGAAAACATTGTAGCCAGGCACAGTCAAAGCAGCATATGGAGAGTTTTTATGGAGCCATGTCTCTGAGAGACAGAGGAAGTCAAGGTTGTAGTCTGAGTAGATGTTGAATTTAATCACTTTTTGGAATGACACTATGAATGTTCAAGTGCCCCTCTAGTAGTCCCTTGGGCTTAGCTCGTGGGTCCCAGATGACTCGAGAGTGATTGACACATTGAAAAAATAACATTTTCTGTGTTTTTTGACAGCTGGGTTTAGGCCGTTTTGTTTCGTTTTGATTAGGGGCAGTTTGGTAGCGCAATTAACAATCCCTCCTGCCTGCACTGGATGCGGGGAACTAATTAAAACAGCTTGCCAGAAACAGAGTCAGGGATCGCATATAGCGACTTGGGTATGTTTGAAGAGTCAAAATCGATCCTGGAGCTGGGTGAGTCGAGAGAAACCATGGGACCATAGCACTCACCCACTTGCGATGAGGCCATCCACTGCTTTCCACTCCGGTGAGTATCGCTGGCTCGGTGATGTTTGGCCCAGGATTGAGTTGCACATCCCCGGATAAATGTTGGACTTGTGTTTGTTACGCCTAAGCGAATCAGTGGAATAGGGAGCAAGGTAGACTTGGTCATTATTCAGAACATTATGGTATGTGGCGTACTGTCCGCTCCTGTGGAACGATGAACCAATGTGTTTGGTGTTGATATTCTCCGGTAGTAGACTGATTGTGTCATCCCAGCAGGGACGCACTGAGATTATCAGCAGAGCGGCTACATAACTGACAATCATGGCAGAGTACTGGAGATAAAACACATAATTGCGCTTTAACTATTTGCATGAGTTACTTAGCTGGGGTCGGCGTACACCTGATGGTTTAGATAGAATTACAGCATTCGAATGAGAAGCGGCACCTGCCGGACCACCCTGTTTTCCGTCCGCCAACTTGGTCTTATGCTTTGCCACTATGGCTGTGTTTACACAGGCAGCCCAATTCAGACCTTTTTCCCACTCATTGGCTTCGGTACACTGGCAATTGTGTTCGGCATTGGGAGCTGGGGAAGCTGAGACTCTTTGTGCTTATGGTGATGGGCCTGCCCTGTCTGCAGGTGTTCTTTGGCTTGCTAGCCTACCCCTTTTTCCTCCAAACATAACGATGGTCATTATGGCCAAACAGTTCTATTTTTGTTTCATCAGACCAGAGGACATTTCTACAAAAAGTACGATCTTTGTCCCCATGTGCAGCTGCAAACTGTAGTCTGGCATTTTTTTATGGTGGTTTTGGAGCAGTGGTTTCTTCCTTGCTGAGAGGCCTTTCAGGTTATGTCGATATAGGACTCATTTTACTGTGGATATAGTTACTTTTGTACCCGTTTCTTCCAGCATCTTCACAAGGTCCCTTGCTTTTGTTCTGGGATTGATTTGCACCTTTCGCCCCAAAGTACGTTCATCTCAGGGAGACAGAACGCGTCTCCTTCCTGAGCAGTATGATGGCTGAGTGGTCTCATGGTGTTTATACTTGCATACTATTGTTTGTACAGATGAACATGGTACCTTCAGGTGTTTGGAAATTGCTCTCAAGGATAAACCAGACTTGTGGAGGTTTACAATTTTTTTCTGAGGTCTTGGCTGATTTCTTTTGATTTTCTCATGATGTCAAGCAAAGAAAGAGGCATTGAGTTTGTAGGTAGGCCTTGAAATTCATCCACAGGTACACCTCCAATTAACTCAAATAATGTCAATTAGCCTATCAGAAGCTTCTAAATCCATTACATCATTTTCTGGAATTTTCAGAGCTATTTAAATGCACAGTTAACTTAGTGTATGTAAACTTCTGACCCACTGGAATTGTGATACAGTCATAAGTGAAATAATCTGTCTGTAAACAATTGTTGGAAAAATTACTTGTGTCATGCACACAGTAGATGTCCTAACCGACTTGACAAAACTATAGTTTGTGAACAAGAAATGTGTTGAGTGGTTGAAAACGAGTTTTAATGACTCCAACCTAAGTGTATATAAACTTCTGACTTCAACTGTATGTCAGGATGTTGTTGTCCGTGTAGATGGTGAAATGTGGAGCATAGAATATGTAGTCTTTGGACTTCTCACACACAGCCCACTTCAATGCAAGGAACTCAAGTTTGCCAGAGTGAAGGTGGTAGTTCTTCTCCTCAGGCGTGAGAGTTCTTGAAACATACCCGACAACTCTGAGCTTCCCATTCTGTCGTTGGTGAAGAACAGCTCTAAGATCTTGTTCTGAGGCGTCAGTGTGGAGTGGGAAGGTTTAGACGAAGTCGGAATAGGCTAGTAGGGTGGATTCAATAGTCTGTGGAGCCGCTCAAGGATAGTCTGGTGTTCCTCCATCCATCTCACTGGAGTTCTGGATGGCAACGGGGAACCTTTCAACTTCTCCTTGCTTAGCTCACCCCGTGGCGTTGTAGTGTTCTCAAAACCTCCCTCAACATGTCCTTCAATGGACTTGGGGTAGCAGAGAACATCATTCGGACAAGGGATACAGCACTCGTCTTGCAGTCCAGCATCTCCTCCATGCTCATTTGCAATGCTACAGGAGTGTTTATCAGCCCAAAGGGGATCCTCACACACAATCTCCACGGTGTGATGAAGGCAGTGAGATGGCGGGAGCCTTCAGCCATGAAGCCTTGGCGATAGGCCTTTCCTGGGTTCAGATACAGTAACCTCCAGAAAGCCAAAAGTTGGGTTTACAGAGTGGGACATGTTTTATTTCATTCTTCATCGCAAGATAACAATATCAAATCAAATCAAATTGTATTTGTCACATACACATAGTTAGCAGATGTTAATGCGAGTGTAGCGAAATGCTTGTGCTTCTAGTTACGACAATGCAGTAATAACCAACGAGTATGTGTTCTAAAGTTCTAAATTGAGCAGCTGCTGGAAAATGAGCTCCTGTATATATTGAGATTTAAATGGTTTTTTAGAGTGAAGTACATCGAAAAAATCAAGAGAAAACTGCAAGACTCAATAGAAGACAAAACAAGGAACAAACCAAAAAAGACAGGCTTTTGAAAAATTAACTATTTTTCATAAAATTGTACAGTTATCTTAGCTAGCTGAATTGCTAGCAGAATTGTTTACTTGTTGCTAAGCAGTTGCTAGGGACTCTCCTGGAAGAAGCTAGCTAGCTTACAAAGAATAACAACAAAAAATATCTAGTTAACAGAAGAAAGGAAGACAAAATAAGGACAAAAGAAGGACAGAAGAAAAAGGAAAAGAAAGAGGACAACAAAGTGAAACAGTCAGCACTTCTATTGCAACTTCGTATTTCGTCGTCCTAACGTAGTCTACACTGCTATCTGCCCAGCAGCTAGCCAGCTAGCAAACGTCCACCATCTACCGAATAGCAGCACTGTAGAAACTATTACACTCAACTGAACGACTTGATTAGTGTAGTGTTAGCTAGCTACATAGTTGTCTTTGCTGTCTTCGTATCCAAGATAATTGTGTAGTTTAGAGCGTGTAGTCTTAGAGTGATTATCTTAATTTACCGAGGTTAGCTAGCCAGCTATTTGTCGTCCTTAACGTAGGAGACACTGCTAGCTAGCCAACAGCTAACCAACGTCTACTGAATAGAACTTCCGCACTCAACAACCCGGTCGCATTCCGCTTCGCTCCACAGGTAGTATCACATTTTCATTTCATTTCATTACAGCACAACGGTTTGATTTGTTTGATCGTAGCTAGCTACATAGCTAGCTACATAGCCGTCTGTGTATCAAAGATAATTGTGTAGTCTAGAGCGATTTTCTAGGTTAGCTAGCCAGCTATTGTCGTTCTTTTAACGTAACGTAATCAACACTGCTAGCTAGCCAGCTAGCCCCCGAATAGCAGCACTGTAGAAACTATTACACTCAACGGAACGACTTGATTAGTGTAGTGTCAACAACGCAGCCACTGCCAGCTAGCCTACAAAGTCAACAACGCAGCCACTGCCAGCTAGCCTACTTCAGCAGTACTGTATCATTTTAATCATTTTAGTCAATAAGATTCTTGCTACGTAAGCTTAACTTTCTGAACATTCGAGACGTGTAGTCCACTTGTCATTCCAATCTCCTTGCATTAGCGTAGCTTCTTCTGTAGCCTGTCAACTATGTGTCTGTCTATCCCTGTTATCTCCTCTCTGCACAGACCATACAAACGCTCGACACCGCGTGGCCGCGGCCACCCTAATCTGGTGGTCCCAGCGCGCACGACCCACGTGGAGTTCCAGGTCTCCGGTAGCCTCTGGAACTGCCGATCTGCGGCCAACAAGGCAGAGTTCATCTCAGCCTATGCCTCCCTCCAGTCCCTCGACTTCTTGGCACTGACGGAAACATGGATCACCACAGATAACACTGCTACTCCTACTGCTCTCTCTTCGTCCGCCCACGTGTTCTCGCACACCCCGAGAGCTTCTGGTCAGCGGGGTGGTGGCACCGGGATCCTCATCTCTCCCAAGTGGTCATTCTCTCTTTCTCCCTTTACCCATCTGTCTATCGCCTCCTTTGAATTTCATGCTGTCACAGTTACCAGCCCTTTCAAGCTTAACATCCTTATCATTTATCGCCCTCCAGGTCCCCTCGGAGAGTTCATCAATGAGCTTGATGTCTTGATAAGCTCCTTTCCTGAGGACGGCTCACCTCTCACAGTTCTGGGCGACTTTAACCTCCCCACGTCTACCTTTGACTCATTCCTCTCTGCCTCCTTCTTTCCACTCCTTTCCTCTTTTGACCTCACCCTCTCACCTTCCCCCCCCCTACTCACAAGGCAGGCAATATGCTCGACCTCATCTTTACTAGATGCTGTTCTTCCACTAACCTCATTGCAACTCCCCTCCAAGTCTCCGACCACTACCTTGTATCCTTTTCCCTCTCGCTCTCATCCAACACTTCCCACACTGCCCCTACTCGGATGGTATCGCGCCGTCCCAACCTTCGCTCTCTCTCCCCCGCTACTCTCTCCTTTTCCATCCTATCATCTCTTCCCTCTGCTCAAACCTTCTCCAACCTATCTCCTGATTCTGCCTCCTCAACCCTCCTCTCCTCCCTTTCTGCATACTTTGACTCTCTATGTCCCCTATCTTCCAGGCCGGCTCGGTCCTCCCCTCCCGCTCCGTGGCTCGACAACTCATTGCGAGCTCACAGAACAGGGCTCCGGGCAGCCGAGCGGAAATGGAGGAAAACTCGCCTCCCTGCGGACCTGGCATCCTTTCGCTCCCTCCTCTCTACATTTTCCTCCTCTGTCTCTGCTGCTAAAGCCACGTTCTACCACTCTAAATTCCAAGCATCTGCCTCTAACCCTAGGAAGCTCTTTGCCACCTTCTCCTCCCTCCTGAATCCTCCTCCCCCTCCCCCCCCTCCTCCCTCTCTGCAGATGACTTCGTCAATCATTTTGAAAAGAAGGTCGACGACATCCGATCCTCGTTTGCTAAGTCAAACGACACCGCTGGTTCTGCTCACACTGCCCTACCCTGTGCTCTGACCTCTTTCTCCCCTCTCTCTCCAGATGAAATCTCGCGTCTTGTGACGGCCGGCCGCCCAACAACCTGCCCGCTCGACCCTATCCCCTCCTCTCTTCTCCAGACCATTTCCGGAGACCTTCTCCCTTACCTCACCTCGCTCATCAACTCATCCCTGACCGCTGGCTACGTCCCTTCCGTCTTCAAGAGAGCGAGAGTTGCACCCCTTCTGAAAAAACCTACACTCGATCCCTCCGATGTCAACAACTACAGACCAGTATCCCTTCTTTCTTTTCTCTCCAAAACTCTTGAACGTGCCGTCCTTGGCCAGCTCTCCCGCTATCTCTCTCAGAATGACTTTCTTGATCCAAATCAGTCAGGTTTCAAGACTAGTCATTCAACTGAGACTGCTCTTCTCTGTATCACGGAGGCGCTCCGCACTGCTAAAGCTAACTCTCTCCTCTGCTCTCATCCTTCTAGACCTATCGGCTGCCTTCGATACTGTGAACCATCAGATCCTCCTCTCCACCCTCTCCGAGTTGGGCATCTCCGGCGCGGCCCACGCTTGGATTGCGTCCTACCTGACAGGTCGCTCCTACCAGGTGGCGTGGCGAGAATCTGTCTCCTCACCACGCGCTCTCACCACTGGTGTCCCCCAGGGCTCTGTTCTAGGCCCTCTCCTATTCTCGCTATACACCAAGTCACTTGGCTCTGTCATAACCTCACATGGTCTCTCCTATCATTGCTATGCAGACGACACACAATTAATCTTCTCCTTCCCCCTTCTGATGACCAGGTGGCGAATCGCATCTCTGCATGTCTGGCAGACATATCAGTGTGGATGACGGATCACCACCTCAAGCTGAACCTCGGCAAGACGGGCTGCTCTTCCTCCCGGGGAAGGACTGCCCGTTCCATGATCTCGCCATCACGGTTGACAACTCCATTGTGTCCTCCTCCCAGAGCGCTAAGAACCTTGGCGTGATCCTGGACAACACCCTGTCGTTCTCAACTAACATCAAAGCGGTGGCCCGTTCCTGTAGGTTCATGCTCTACAACATCCACAGAGTACGACCCTGCCTCACACAGGAAGCGGCGCAGGTCCTAATCCAGGCACTTGTCATCTCCCGTCTGGATTACTGCAACTCGCTGTTGGCTGGGCTCCCTGCCTGTGCCATTAAACCCCTACAACTCATCCAGAACGCCGCAGCCCGTCTGGTGTTCAACCTTCCCAAGTTCTCTCACGTCACCCCGCTCCTCCGCTCTCTCCACTGGCTTCCAGTTGAAGCTCGCATCCGCTACAAGACCATGGTGCTTGCCTACGGAGCTGTGAGGGGAACGGCACCTCAGTACCTCCAGGCTCTGATCAGGCCCTACACCCAAACAAGGGCACTGCGTTCATCCACCTCTGGCCTGCTCGCCTCCCTACCACTGAGGAAGTACAGTTCCCGCTCAGCCCAGTCAAAACTGTTCGCTGCTCTGGCTCCCCAATGGTGGAACACACTCCCTCACGACGCCAGGACAGCGGAGTCAATCACCACCTTCCGGAGACACCTGAAACCCCACCTCTTTAAGGAATACCTAGGATAGGATAAAGTAATCCTTCTCCCCCCTCTTAAAATATTTAGATGCACTATTGTAAAGTGGCTGTTCCACTGGATGTCATAAGGTGAATGCACCAATTTGTAAGTCGCTCTGGATAAGAGCGTCTGCTAAATGACTTAAATGTAATGTAAATGAGTAATCTAACCTAACAATTCCAAAACTACTACCTTATACACACAAGTGTGAGGGGATAAAGAATATGTACATAGCCTCCCGGGTGGCACAGTGGTTAAAACCTGTTAGGGCTCATGCAAATTTTCGCAGCTTTTTGTTAAAAATCGCGCAACATTTCAGCGCCCTGCTACTAATGCCAGGAATATAGTATATGCATATGATTAGTATGTGTGGATAGAAAACACTCAGACGTTTATAAAACTGGTTAAATCACGGCTGTGACTATAACAGAACGTGCGTTTCATCGAAAAGTGCAGGAAAATCTGATCACTGAAAATGGGAAAATATATCCATGCGCCACTTCAACCGATTGATAAAGGTGAACCACATTAAATGGGGCCGAGGTTGCAATACCTACAGCTTCCACACGATGTCAACAGTCTTGTCATTTGCCTAGGCTTTGTTTCTTGGTCAAACGAACAAGAGACAGCCCATTTCTTCAGGTCTCCAACCGGTACTAATACCTAAAGTTGCATTACAAAAGTATTTCGAAGTGTTTTGTGAAAGTTTATCGTCGACTTTTTTAATTTTAAAAAATGACGTTGCGTTATCAAACTCAGTTTTTTCCTTGATTACACAGTCTTCATAGATCGATATCTAGGCTATATATGGACCGATTTAATCGAAAAAAAGACCCACCAGTGATGTTTATGGGACATCTAGGAGTGCCAAGAAAGAAGCTCGTCAAAGGTAATGAATGTTTTATATTTTATTTCTGCGTTTTGGGTAGCCCCGGCTACCGCAAAATCTGTCGTGTTAGGTGACGTTGCAGTATTTTGGGGGTACATGCTATCAGATAATAGCTTCTCATGCTTTCGCCGAAAAGCATTTTACAAATCTGACTTGGTGGATAGATTCACAACGAGTGTAGCTTTAATTCACTACCTTGAATGTGTATTTTAATGAAAGTTTAATGAAAGTTTGAGTTTTATCAAAAACTATAGGTGGCGCTCTGAAATTCCGCTGAGTGATGTTCCTGCATGGGGACTGTATTCTGCGTCATCCTTAAGAAGTTTTAAGGGCGCTGTACTGCAGCGCCAGCTGTGCCATCAGAGTCCCTGGGTTCGCGCCCAGGCTCTGTCGTAACCAGCCGCGACCGGGAGGTCCGTGGGGCGACGCACAATTGGCCTAGCGTCGTCCGGGTTAGGGAGGGCTTGGTCGGTAGGGATGTCCTTGTCTCATCGCGCACCAGCGACGCACAATTGGCCTAGCGTCGTCCGGGTTAGGGAGGGCTTGGTCGGTAGGGATGTCCTTGTCTCATCGCGCACCAGCGACTCCTGTGGCGGGCCGGGCGCAGTGCGCGCTAACCAAGGTTGCACGGTGTACCCTCCGACACATTGGTGCGTTGGATGCGCGCTGTGTTAAGAAGCAGTACGGCTGGTTGGGTTGTGTATCGGAGGACGCATGAGAAGCAGTACAGCTGTTTGTGGTGTTGTGTATTGGAGGACGTATGACTTTCAACTTTCGTCGTACGGGAGTTGTAGCGATGAGACAAGATAGTAGCTACTACAACAATTGGATACCACGAAATTGGGGAGAAAAAGGGGTCAAATAAAAAAAAATAAAAAAAATAATAAAATAAGAATATGTACATAAATATATATGAATGAGTGATGGTACAGAGCGCCATAGGCAAGATGCAGTGGATGGTATTGAGTACAGTATATACATGTGAGATCAGTAATGTAGGATATGTAAACAAAGTGGCATAGTTTAAAGTGGCTAGTGATACATCTATTACATAAAGATGCAGTAGATGATATTGATAGGTGAGAATTGTCTGTTAATTGAATGATTAGAATATTCCGCCCTGAAACATATAATTGTATGGAATTGATTAGAATGTATGAAATCATAATCAATAAATGTGTAGTCCTAGTCAGAATTAGGGTAAAGACAATATGGTATTATAAACACAGACTGTCTGAGCTTGGTGCCGACCTGACTAGAGATTGGGCGAGAACAGGGAGGACGTGTCAAGAACAAGGTCACAAAGCTCTGGAGGCTGGGTAGCAGGACATTTGTGTGCGTCTGTTTGTGTGTGTGCGTATAGCTGTGTGAATGTGTGTTCATGAGAAGTCAGTATAAAATGAATTGTTTTGTATTCTTGACTTTAGAATGTTCTCTGAATAAACTGTACTAACCTTTTGTATAAGCTGAGTCTTTGACTAATTATTATTATTATACCCATGGTCTTACAAACCTCGGGATTGGTCAAAGCTATTGATTGATAGTTATTATCATTGGGATTGGAAATTCTCTTATCAAATATTATATTATATTAAGTGCCATTGTTTAAAGTGCTAGTGATACATTTTTACATCAATTTCCATCAATTTCCATTATTAAAGTGGCTGGAGTTGAGTCAGTATGTTGGCAGCAGCCACTCAATGTGGCTGTTTAACAGTCTGATGGCCTTGAGATAGAAGCTGTTTTTCAGTCTCTCGGCCCCTGCTTTGATGCATCTGTACTGACCTCGCCTTCTGGATGATAGCGGGGTGAACAGCCAGTGGCTCGGGTGGTTTGGTGTCCTTGATGATCTTTATGGCCTTCCTGTGACATCGGGTGCTGTAGTTGTCCTGGAGGGTAGGTAGTTTTCCCCCGGTGATGCGTTGTGCAGACCTCACTACCCTCTGGAGAGCCTTACGGTTGTGGGCGGAGCAGTTGCCGTATCAGGCGGTGATAAAGCCCGACAGGATGCTCTCGATCTCCAAAAGCTTTCAATTAGGATTTTAGCTGCAGATTTGAATACAATATTCTAGGTATTGGGAGGCACAGTAACTGTACACTAGTGGAAAGGTATTAATTATGGCCAACTTGTTTGAACATTAGAAGTTTGTGAGTGCTTTTGGTGACAAGCCAAATTTCTTCAGCCTCCTGAGGTTGAAGAGGCGCTGCTGCTGCAGTTTGTCCGTGATGTGTACGCCGAGGAACTTAAAACAACTACCCTCTCCACTACTGTCCCGTCAATGTGGATAGGGGTGTGCTCCCTCTGCTGTTTCCTGAAGTCCACAATCATCTCCTTTGTTTTGTTGACATTGAGTGAGAGGTTATTTTTCTGACACCACACTCCGAGGGCCTTCAGCTCCTCCCTGTAGGCCGTCTAGCCTACCACTGTAGTGTTGTCCGCAAACTTGATGATTGAGTTGGAGGCGTGCATGGCCACGCAGTCGTGGGTGAACAGGGAGTACAGGAGAGGGCTCAGAACGCACCCTTGTGGGCCCCAGTGTTGAGGATCAGCGGGGTGGAGATGTTGTTACCTACCCTCACCACATGGGGGCGGCCCGTCAGGAAGTCCAGTACCCAGTTGCACAGGGCGGGGTCGACACCCAGGGTCTCAAGCTTGATGACGAGTTTGGAGGGTACTATGGTGTTAAATGCTGAGCTGTAGTCGATGAACAGCATTCTCACATAGGTATTCCTCTTGTCCTTTCAGTTTCACGCGAATGATGCCATAAATCCACGGTTTCTGGTTTGGGAATTTTTTTAATCGTTGCTGTGGGTATAACATCATCAATGCACTTTCTAATGAACTCGCTCCCCGAATCAGCGTATTCGTCAATGTTGTTGTTGGACGCAATGCGGAACATATCCCAAATAGCAACATATACAGGGACGGACGGACGGACGGACGGACGGACGGACAGACAGACATTTAGGTAAAGTCACTCGTGTCCTCAGAGAAACCTAGACTTTGTGTTTTGTCTGACCATGCTGACCACATCAACATTTTCCAAAGAACAGTTCAGTGATGTCGTCAAATTGTGGAATATACAGTGCATTCGGGAAAGTATTCAGACCCCTTGACATCTTCTACATTTTGTTACGTTAAAGCCTTATTCTATAATTGATTAAATAATTTCCCCCCTCATCAATCTACACACAATACCCTATAAGGACAAAGCAAAAACAAAGCAAAGCAAATGTATTACAAATAAAAACAGAAATATCACATTTACATAAGTATTCAGACCCTTTACTTTGTTGAAGTACCTTTGCCAGCAATTACAGCCTTGGGTCTTCTTGGGTATGACACTACAATATTGGCCCAATATTGGAGTTTCTCCTATTCTTCTCTGCAGATCCTCTCAAGCTCTGTCAGGTTGGATGGGGAGTTTTGCGGCCCAGCTATTTTCAGGACTCCAGAGATGTTTGATCGGGTTCAAGTCCGGGCTCTGGCTGGGCCACTCAAGGACATTCAGAGACTTATCCCGAAGCAACTCCTGCGTTGTCTTGGCTGTGTGCTTAGGGTCATATTCCTGTTGGAAGGTGAACCTTCGACCCAGTCTGAGGTCATGAGCGCTCTGGAGCAGGTTTTCATCAAGGATCTCTGTACTTTGCTCCGTTCATCTTTCCCTCGATCTTGACTAGTCTCCCAGTCCCTGCCGATGAAAAAAATCCCCGTAGGATGATGATGCCACCAGCTTGCTTCACTGTAGGGATGCTGCCAGGTTTCCTCCAGATTTGGACTAGTAACCAGAAGGTTGCAAGTTCAAACCCCCGAGCTGACAAGGTACAAATCTGTCATTCTGCCGCTGAACAGGCAGTTAACCCACTGTTCCTAGGCCGTCATTGAAAATAAGAATTTGCCTAGTTAAATAAAGGTAAACATTTAAAAAAATTCAGGCCAATCTTGTTTTCATCAGACCAGAGAATCCTGTTTCTCATGGTCTGAGAGTCCTTTAGGTGCCTTTTGGCAAACTCAAAGTGGGATGTCATGTGCCTTTTACTGAGGAGTGGCTTCCGTCTGGCCACTCTACCATAAAGGCCTGATTGGTGGAGTGCTGCAGAGATGGTGGTCCATCTGGAAGGTTCACCCATCTCCACAGAGGAACTCTGGAGCTCTGTCAGAGTGACAATCAGGTTCCTGATAACCTCCCTGACCCAGGCCCTTCTCCCCTTATTGCTCAGTTTGACCGAGCTTACATTTAAGAATGATGAAGGCCACTGTGTTCTTGGGGACCGTCAATGCTGCATGATTTTTGGGTATCCTTCCCCAGATCTGTGCATTGACACAATCCTGACTCGGAGCTCTACGGACAATTCCTTTGACCTCATGGCTTGGTCACTATCTCCTCTTTATGCTGGGAGCATGGAGTAAAGATTGGTTTACCATGGTTCACAAGATTTATTGTAGTTTACTGATGTTGCAGAGACATTCATGAACCATGATGGAAATATTTTCATAAACTCAGTATAAAAAGAAACAACCCTTTTTCAGGACCCTGTCTTTCAAAGATCATTCTTAAAAATCCAAATAACTTCACATATCCTCATTGTAAAGGGTTTAAACACTGTTTTCCATGCTTGTTCAATGAATCATTAACAATTAATGAACATGCACCTGTGGAACGGTCGTTAAGACACTAACAGCTTACAGACGGTAGGCAATTAAGGTCAGTTATGAAAACTTAGGACACTAAAGAGGCCTTTCTACTGACTCTGAATAACATCAAACGAAAGATGCCCAGGGTCCCTGCTCATCTGTGTGAACGTGCCTTAGGCGTGCTGCAAGGAGGCGTGAGGACTTCAGATGTGGCCAGGGCAATAAATTGCAATGTCCATACTGTGACATGCCTAAGACAGCGCTACAGGGAGATAGGGCGGACAGCTGATTGTCCTCGCAGTAGCAGACCACGTGTTACAACACATGCACAGGATCGGTACATCTGAACATCACACCTATGGGACAGGTACAGCATGGCAACAACAACTGATTGAGATATGCCAGGAATGCACAATCCCTCAATCAGTGTTCAGACTGTCCGCAATAGGCTGAGAGAGGCAGGACTGAGGGCCTGTAGGCCTGTTGTAAGTCAGATACTTCGCAGACATCACCGGCAACAACGTCGCCTATGGGCACAAACCTACTGCCGTTGGACCAGACAGGACTGGCTAAAAGTACTCTTCACTGACGAGTCGCGGTTTTGTCTCACCGTGGGTGATGTTGGATTTGCGTTTTTGGCGAAGGAATGAGTGTTACGCTTAGGCCTGTACTCTGGAGCGGGATCGATTTGGAGGTGGAGGGTCTGTCATGGTCTGGGGCGGTGTGTCACCGCATCATCGGACTGAGCTTGTTGTCATTGCAGACAATCTTAATGCTGTGCGTTACAGGGAAGACATCCTCCTCCCTCATGTGGTACCCTTCCTGCAGGCTCATCCTCCAGCATGACAATGCCACCAGCCATACTGCTCGTTCGGTGCTTGATTTCCTGCAAGACAGGAATGTCAGTGTTCTGCCATGGCCAGTGAAGAGCCCAGATCTCAATCCCATCGAGCACGTCTGGGACCTGTTGGATCGGAGGGTGAGGGCTAGGGCCATTCCCCTCAGAAATGTCTGGGAACTTGCAGGTGCTTTGGTGGAAGAGTGGGGTAACATCTCACAGCAAGAACTGGCAAATCTGGTGCAGTCCATGAGGAGGAGATGCACTGCAGTACTTAATGCAGCTGGTGGCCACACCAGATACTGACTGTTACTTTTGATTTTGACCCCCCTTTGTTCAGGGACATATTATTCAATTTATGTTAGTCACATGTCTGTGGAACTTGTTCAGTTTATGTCTCAGTTCTTGAATCTTGTTATGTTCATACAAATATTTGCACGTTAAGTTTGCTAACAATCAACACAGTTGATAGTGAGAAGACATTTCTTTTTTTGCTGAGTTTATGTAACAATATGAGATGATATATTCAATGTGTTAATGTAGCCTTATTGGTCTTTTATTTGGGAATTGGTCCATTTGGTTTCATTTATATTATGTATATTATGCATTAAGAAAGAGAGAGAGGAAACAAACAGTTTTAAGCTTCTCAATGGCAGCAGTATTTCAGATGTACTGAAGATAACCCATCCACTCATCAAAAATCACAAGTTCACTCACATAAGACAAACACAGACAACCCATCATCTTTCCTACTAAAAATGACATACACTTTATCACAATGCCTTTGTAATAATGTCATAATGATGACATAACAGCTATCACAACATATTGATGTGGTTCCAGGGAGCTGCTGTAAGAAAAGTGGTTGTATGTTTGCATTCAAATAATTATCATATTCATCAGGCCTGATATTCAGGTTGTTTTGGTTTAACCTGTTAGTGATCCCTTCGCGTGCCAATCCCTTCAGCGGGATCAATTTGACAACATCCGGTGAAATTGCAGACCGCCAAATTCAAACTGCAGAAATATTAATATTCAAGATTACCGAAAATGTAAGTGTAATACATCAAAATAAAGCTACACTTCTTGTTAATCCAGCCGCAGTGTCAGATTTCAAAAAGGCTTTACGGCGAAAGCAGCCCATGCGATTATCTGAGGACAGCGCCCCGCATAAAAACACATGAAAATCAGGTGGCGACACAAAACGATATAATAAATGCCTTACCTTTGAAGATCTTCTTCTGTTGGCACTCCAAAATGTCCCAGAAACATCACAAATGGTCCTTTTGTTCGATAATGTCGTTCTTTATATCCCCAAAATGTCATTTTTTTGGCGCTTTTGATTCAGAAATACACCGGTTCCAACTCGCCCAACGACTACAAAGTATCTCATAAGCTACCTGTAAACTTGGTCCAAACATTTCAAACAACATTCCTAATCCAACATAAGGTATCCTAAAACGTAAATAATTTATCAAATTTAAGACGGGATAAACTGTTTCCAATACAAAAAAACAATGTGAAGAGCGTTCCAGTTCACACGCACCAAACAGTAGAATCCATCTGGAGTGACACTTACAAAGAACAGCCATACTTCTTCATTTCTCAAAAGAAAAACATCAACCAATTTTTAAAGATTGTTGACATCTAGTGGAAGCCATAGGAACTGCAACCAGGTTCCTATTAAATAGGGCTTTCAATAGAAATCTCATGGGAAATACTATGACCTCAATTTTTCTTCCGCCTGGATGGTTTGTCCTCGGGGTCTGCCAAATCAGTTCTGTTATACTCAGACATTATTTTAACGGTTTTAGAAACTTTAGAGTGTTTTCTTTCCAAATCTACCTTATATGCATATCCTAGCTTCTGGGCCTAAGTAACAGGCAGTTTACTTTGGGCACGCTTTTCATCCGGACATGAAAATACTGCCCCCTATCCCTATGAAAGTGCCGATTTACAAGATCCCATCTGAAACTATTAAAAACACTTAATACATAGAGTTCTGTTTATTAGTACAGATCCCAATTCATGAGAAATATGCATATTCTCCCCAAAAGTAGTCAGGTGTATTATAAACATTAAACTTAATTTTATTATCTTTTTAAATACAGAATAGGCTAACTAAAGGCAGAGTTAATTCCAGTAGACAGTAATAATAGGGTTGGGGTCAATTCCATTTTAATTCCAGTAGACAGTAATAATAGGGTTGGGGTCAATTCCATTTTAATTCCAGACAATTTAGGAAATACACTGAAATTCATATTCCAATTCTCCACAATGTTTTTCAATAAGTACAATTTGGAATTGGATGTTGGTTAACTTCCTGAATTTAAATGGAATTGACCCCAAACCTGAATAAAACCCAACACAACCAGGGCCCTGTTTCACAAAAGCATCTTACGGCAAATTTCATCGTTCATAGGAGCATCGTTCATAGGAGCATCGTTAAATCTCTGAGATGTTCCCCAAAACCATCATTATTATCGTTGTAGTTGGTTGTTGAAACGCTCGTAATCTAACGCCTACCTCAGATGAGCTAAGTGCCCTCCCACGTCACTTTATATACAGAAGATCTATGCTAAACATAGAATCAGATGGTTGATCCATTTCTCTGTGACTGCCGATAACTTCAGAACAACGGTAACTAAAAATATAAAGTTGCCAATGGCTTTTCAATTGATAGAAACAAGCGACATATAAAATTGCAATAAATTCATCAGGCCAAGGAAGAACTGGGACATTTTCAGTTTCCAGGAATTGTGTACAGATCATTGCGACATGGAGCTGTGCATTATCATGCTGAAACATAAGGTGATGGCGGCGGATGAACGGCACAACAATGGGCCTCAGGATCTTGATAAGAGAAGGGAAGAGAAGAGGAGGCAAGAAGGAGGGGTACGGTTGGTCTTAGGGTAGAGGAAGGGGAGAGGGGTCGTCCAGTGAGTTGAGCCCTCACGGTATCTCTGTGCATTAAAATTGCCATCGATAAAATGCAATTGTGTTCATTGTCCGTAGATTATGCCTGCCCATACCATAACTTCTCCATGGGGCATTCTGTTCACAACATTGACATCAGCAAACCGCTCGCCCACATGACGCCATACACACTGTCTGCCATCTGCTCAGTACGCTTGAAACCAGGATTCATCTGTGAAGAGCACCCTTCTCCAGCATGCCAGTGGCCATCGAAGGGGATGCTGAACTGCAGTCAGGTCAAGACCCTGGTGAGGACAACAAGCACCCAAAAAGTCCTGAATGGGGTCACACGTGGTTTACTGTTGTGAGGCCAGTTGGACGTACTGCAAAATTCTCTAAAATGACATTGTAGGTAGCTTATGGTAGAGAAATTAACAATACATTTTCTGTCAACAGCTCTGGTGGACATTCCTGCAGTCACCATGCCAATTGCACACTCCCTCAAAACTTGAGACATCAGTGGCATTGTGTTGTGTGACAAAACTGCCCATTTTAGTGTCCTTTTATTGTCAGTACAAGGTGCACCTGTGTAATGATCATGCTGTATAATCAGCGTCTTGATATGCCACACCTGTAAGGTGGATGGATCTCGGCAAAGGAGATATGTTCACCAACAGGGATGTAAACAAATTTGTACACAGAACCTGAGAGAAATCAGATTTTTGTGCATACTGTATAGAACATTTCTGGGATCTTTTATTTCAGCTCATGAAACATGTGACCAACACTTTACATGGTGCATTTATATTATATTTTTTTATATATTATATTTTTGTTCAGTATATTTCATATGTAAACTTATGTACATAATTCATTTGTATTGAGTAGCCTAAGCATTAGCCGCATAAATGTTTGCAGCCGTAGGTGGTAATATCTCTCTTGGAGCTGATTCGTCGTCAGTATTGTGAAATAATTCTCATGTCAAGGTAATATTTGAATGGAGGAAGCTGATCTGAGAGCAGTGCTATCTTTGGATCCTATCTGTATCGACACATGCTCCAACCATGGACTTAGCAACCATTCTCTCAGCGAAGTGTTTAGCTGTTGTAAGAAAGATGCATCATTAAAACACTTGTAAGCCTAAATTCCATCACTATTGGGAAACTGGGCCCAGGCCTGTTCAGTATTAGGCAAGAAACTCCTGTTTTTAGGCAGAGGAATAAGACAAAGCTGGTCCTTCACTGTCAACCAATAACACATCACTGTCTGTTACTGTAGCGGCAGGGTAGCATGGCAGGTGCATTGTGGAACAAATTACACCTTTCACTTTATTTTAGAGACAAGACCGTTTTTTACTTTGAGGGCTTCAAGCCAATTCACTCATTGTACATTATGTCAGGTACAAACATTCAACTTAAAATAACAAATAGCAACCTTAAACTGGCAATAAGTCAATGGAGTGGTGTTTTAATTAATGATGGGACTAGGAGGTTGCATCTCAATATTCTGAAGGGGCTTCGTCTACTCATCTCCTTTCCTTCATCTGCACTGATATGAAAAGGCAGCATGTGTGAAAGCGATATGATGGATGGATGCTTTTTTTTTCACAAGTCTAGTTCTGTCATGTCTGTGCGGATGAAGGAAAGGATTCAAAGAAGAGGAAGCCACGGTAGACTACTGGGAAGCACCCTACAACTGCATGACACTACATTAAAGGCTGAGCTGAAAACTCTAAATCCAACAGGGAGAAACTGTAGAGGAGCCAACGGCTTGATTCATATTTAGAGTGAATTATCAGACAAAACCTGCTGAAAAAAAAAAAAAGTTGGTTATTGTGTGCTTTAATTCATTTCTGTGCTCCATGAGGTATGTTTAGAACATGATTTTAGTATTGAATCTTTTTTCATGGTTTCATGTTCAAAACATAAAAACAAAGAAACACTAACACTAAAATAGTTCATAAATATGTCCTCATGAATATTAAACATGGTTATATGAGATGGCACATAGCATTCATTAACATTCATGGACATGTGTTTGTTAGTAACATACATGTCAGACAGAAAAGCTTGTGAATGTCAATGCATGCTAATGTCAGGTGACATAAAAATAGCCAATTAGCTGCAGTTGCCATCTTCAAATATTGTTAAATAACATTAGGAATAGCTAGCTAAATTCTCAGAGAAACTCTTTCAAGGTTGCAAACACTTTACTTGACCCCCTCCATCAAACCTCTCCAAATCCATCAGTTGCCATAAGCAAACATGACTGTTTGACAGGGTCATGTAGGCCTCTAAAGGAAGGTTCAAGTAAATGGTTTCAATTATAATTTAAACTGATATTGATAGGAATATGTACAACTCAAATCAGGGTCTAAAACTACCCCAAATAACACGATATCAATCGTATATTACATTGTTTCAATTCCAAACGCAAAACAGACTGACTGTGATATGAGAAAATATGTTCAAATAGAGCAGCATCAAGGTGAATAATAAGTTTGTTTGGATAAGATGACCATCAAATTGTTTTACTTATTGTCAAGGATATCGAACATGTATAAAACATTATTGAGTTCTGTTGCATCAGTATGGAACAATTCTCTTTGATGTCTTGTAAACTTGTGAGCTGACCTCTGTATTAAATGTATACATCCTTCCTATTGAAGAGGAATGCATTTCCTTTCAGTCAGGTAACATGCAAAAGAAATTAGAAATAATTGTGTTCGATAAAATATCAAATCATTGGTCAGAGCTTGTCACCTGATCCAGTAAAAAGACAAAATGGCCACCATGTTGCTATGGGAACAGCTGTGAAGATGCAGGTTAGTAGGCAGAATGAGTGAGTGAGTGTGTGTGTGAGTAGTTTGCACTTTGAACAACACATGATTCATTTAAGCAAGAGAAAATAGATTACCTCCTTGACCAGAACCTCATCAAAATCAGATCCACACTGTACAAGTATAGTACATATATTTTTTTTAAAGAAACAAATCTATAACAGTCAACGAAAACAAGAGTTGCTCGGTGGGTGACTGTCAAGAGTCCACTTTGTTCAGTCTGAAGTACATGGTGTAAAAAATGCATATAGGTAGAAAACAAAACAATTTAAACAGTGCAAATCATAATTTTTCACACACTCTTTACAAGAATGGAATCAGGTAGAGAGAGGAAGAAGGGCTGTTTTTAAAGAGTAAAATATAGGGATCTCAGATGGGTAAGAAGAAAGGAGAGCTGATGATGAGAGGACAGCCCCTTCTCCTAGTCTCTATCTATTCCATGTTCACAGATCCGAGAAGATTAGATATGTATACATTTGATTTGTATAAGCATTGTGACGCTGGGTCCATATTCTGACATATTTCTCACACCTATCCAATCCTGTCAGATCTGTTAACACCCAAAGGTGTACGAGATAAAGGAAGGGGCTAGAAATGGAACCAGGGTGATAAGAGAAGGGAAGAGAAGAGGAGGCAAGAAGGAGGGGTACGGTTGGTCTTAGGGTAGAAGAAGGGGAGAGGGGTCGTCCAGTGAGTTGAGCCCTCATGTTGTTGTCTTCCTGGTTCTGGAATGCTGGATCAGCCACTGTAGTGTGATGTCTGCCAGAGGATAGAAAGTACATTTGTTTCAAATACTCCAAAGAAACAAAAAGTCCTTATCGGGTAATTAGGTAGTTTTGAATCAACCATTTGTTTTCTCACCAATGTTGTCTTTTTCCTTGCAGGAGATAGAGTAACAGCAGATCTCTCTGTCCTGGATGGCTGACAGGTTCCTAGGTTAGGCAGAGAGGATAGTGTTAGAGAGAAGAAAACTTCACACACATAGTAAGCTTCATTTACAAAAGGAAACGTCACAGCTCCGATACTCACATCCTCTCAATCAGCTCCTTCTCATCCAAGGCACCTGGAACATCTCTTTTGTTCCCTAAAACCAGTACCTGAGAGAGTCCAAGGGAAACCACATGAGTGTTGTCTTTGCCAATGTACCTGCCTTTAGGCTTTTCTCCTGCAAACCCATTCCATTTCAACTTTACATTCCACAGGCTTTATAACACACTAACTAGAGCTGATCATTACTGTTGAAAGCCAATATCTGCTAGAGTGGAGAAATAAAAGGCATTTTGTGAGAATTGTTGTGAGTGGGGGAGTAGCTAGCTAGCCAGACAAACTGTTATTCATCTTCTCCCTCTCATTTAAAAATGGTTGACAGTCACACTCCACTGCTTTAAATAAACATGTTTTCACACTGGTCAGCTGTAGCATCTGTAGTTAGGGTGACAGTGTGTTAATGCTACTCCTGCCATCCACTCCCTGTCTTTTAGGCCCCTATCATCATCTCAATGACAGCAATGATGTGTTAAGAGATGGAAGGAGGAAACCTTGAGGATCATCCTGTATGGATCTCACTGCACTGCCCAGGCCTGCTAATGGTCTCCCCCCCAGTTAATACACGTCTGGACCCAGACAGACACACACTCCCCTCCCTCTGTCTGTCTGTCCATCCCTCCCTCCCTCCATCCATCTCTCTTGCAATGCTACAGCACTAGCCTTGGAGATGCTAGTAAAACTAGAAGCATCTGTAATGCTCAAGCACCGCCCACTGTTTCTCTCTCCCTCCATTCCTCTCTCCCCTGTCTCTCTTAAACCGCTCTTTCTCTCCCTCCTTACTCCCCCTCGACTTACATCTCACTTACCATCAAACTTTCCCTCCCTTCTCTTTCTGTCTGTCTGTCTCTTCCTCCCTCTCCATCTATCCCTCCCTTTGGTTCGATAAATCAGGCCCACATCACTCAGACACACATTCATTATTCATGTCTGGGCTACAGAGAGAGGGGGGTGTTGTTAGGTATGTGACAGATGCCACTATGAGTCTGCTCAGGGTGAGCTTCTGATGCCCAATACCTTCATAATACCTTCACTCATATCGACCACTTCCATACTCACTGGGATCCCCTGTAGCTGGGGTTTGTCTAGGAGGTTGTGTAGTTCGTTCTTCGAGGCCTCAATCTTCTCTGGGTCTGCAGCATCTACCATGTAACTGAGAGAGAGAGCGAGAGAGGCACATGGTGAACAATATGTTTGGAACATCGAATCAAAATTACAGTATCGGATCACAATACATATAGAATCGTGAGAATTGCAATACATATCTTATCGGCACCTAAGTATCGTGATAATATTGTGTCGTGAGGTCCCTGGCAATTCCCAGCCCTAGTGTGTGTACTTACACAATGACACTGACACCTCGGCAGTATCTTTCCCACATGCTCCGGAATCGAGGCTGACCCCCAATATCCCACAACTGGAGAACAACAGAACACACACAAACACCACTTCAGTCTCAAAAAGGTAGTCGTACACAAACACAAACGATCAGTAATACTATCAGCATTAGTACCAAGGGTAAGTGCAGCTCATTATCAAGTCTGATGCTCTGACCTTAATGGTGACGTTGCCCTTGGTGATCTTCCTCATGTTGAAGCCCACTGTAGGAATCATGTCCTCACTGAACTGTCCTGACTGGAGGGAGGGAGGGAGGGAGGGAGGGAGGGAGGGAGGGAGGGAGGGAGGGAGGGAGGGAGGGAGGGAGGGAGGGAGGGAGGGAGGGAGGGGAGGGAGGGAGGGAGGGAGGGAGGGAGGGAAGGAGAAGGGGGGGTAGATAGACTGTTCAGCAGAGTAACAAACACATTAATCATAACAATGAGTCACTAATTATGTGGAAGTTTGACACATGACCACAAGTCACCTGATCCCGACAACCAGCAGCACCTTCACCACACTCACCAGACTACAGCATTAGATACATGCAGAGAGGTGTGTAAAGACACAGAAATGGGGTTCCTGTACTGTACACACTCAGGCCTTAATATATGTACATGTGTGGATGTGTGTGGATATGTACATTGTGTGCCACTCTGAAAGCAAGGTGGTAGCACATTTCATGAAGCAGGATCAATGAGTTATCTAGCTACCTTTGATATATACACTGTAATAGTCCTAACTTTCTAGACTATAATAAAGAGAAGCTAACATTGTGAAATGAGGTAGTAATACCAATAACATATTCAAGAGGTTTTTCTTTAAACAGAAGAGAGAGAGTTGTTTCAGAGTAAGCTGACACAAACTCACTGAAATAGCCTACAGGTTCCACGCTTAAACAATGTGTCAAAGTCCTGGTTGATGTCTCATGCTAGGTGTCACTGTGTCTGCTTAGATCACAGTGTTGTTGGGGCTTTCAAAAGTTGACTTTTGGTGCAGGGTGAAGTTGTACCTAGACACTGGTCTTCGGTCAGTTTAGCATTTTCCCCAATCCCTACTAATGGTTAAGGTTAGAATTGGGGGAGCGGAAGCTGAACCTAGATCTGTATCTAGGGGAAACTTCTCCCTCGAGCTGACATTTCTGACTAGTCATTAATCTGCAGAGCGCTGACACTAGAGGTCAGTCTAGACAGCAGTACTAACAGTAACCTTTTAGGAAAACAATGTATTTAGTTGATCTGATGAGGAAAATATGGAAATGTTCAAATATATGTAGTGGTAATGTCCGTTTAATCTCCAATTATAAATTAGTTTACAATATAAACCTTCCTGTAAGACTCCATTTGAGGCACTTGTATGTTAACTCGAGAAGAAAGCCTTCGTCTTGTACTGTCAAAATCCTGCTACTCTACTGTCTGTGATGAACAATCCTTTAAGGTTGAGAGCATCATTGAGTGCAGCCATTTCCCCTGCTTCCTATTAAATTAACAAGTCAAAAAACGCCTCCGTTGCTGTTGTCCTTGGGCTAAAATTACAAAACAGGTTATTCCACACCATCACCTGATGCACTTCATTTTCTAAGTCAGTTCTCTTGAGGCAAGGTTAAAGCAGTATACTAAGCACAAGTAGGACACTGCTACCCTATACAGCACAAGGCCATATCTCCACTTGACATAAATATGACACTTCCTCAATATAGGGCCTGCTCCTAGCTCAATTTACTTCCTCCCGAGCCGATGTGTTGCCCTGAAGACGTTGTCCTGATCGTATATATTTATATATTTCTTAATTCCATTATTTTACTTTTAGATGTGTGTATTGTTGTGAATTGTTAGATATTACGGCACTGTTGGAGCTAGGAACACAAGCATAGTAAGCTTCATTTACAAATACAATTGGATTTTATTTAGAGGTGTTTCAGACAAGGCTAAAGCACTGGTGGAGCAATGTAACCAGAAACTATATTTCAGCCAGACATACCAACACTTTAATACCAAAGAACTGTAAAGCCAAGAGGGATAAGGTAAATCCATTTCAATTCAATCACTTTTTGACAGCATCCCATTAGATTTAAATGTTACCTCATGGAAGAAGAGGTCAGAAAGTTACTTTTGGAACCTGAATGCCAAAACATTCAGGAGAATGGCTCAAAGTTGGCCCCATTGGCAAAACCCCACCATACCATGAGACAACCATGTCTTCATTACTGGAAAATATACATTGAGTTTGATATCATTTAAAAGCTTACAAACAGGGTTGTGAAACTACCTGAGAATGTATTCATTTTTTTGTAAAAAGAATATATAAGAATTCCATTTGACCTTTAACGTCAATTTGCATATGTTGTAGTTACGACCGTACTTCATCTGAGGTTTATGTTGTGCCCACCGTCGGTTGAGACACAACCTGCTCTTTAATACAGGGTTGGTGTCACTTCAGTCATATAAATAGAATTCATAGAATGGACCTATCCCCGCAGACCACTGCAATTTAGCTGGTACACCATTGAAATGTAAATGTACATTTTAATTTCTAATTACTACCACAGAAGATGGTGGCCAATCCACCCAACGTCGAATGTCAACTTAAATGATCATCTCTATTCTATTATTTATATGATTTCAATAGGTTTCCTATGGAGGACTGACAATATAATTCAAAACAGATATTCCCATTCAAGTAAACATTCTCTTGTGTGGACCTCCAATCATCTTTGTGGTACGATTTTAAAATATTTACATTTCTATTTGATTCCCATTTTAGTACATTTATCAGCCGTGACACATGTCACCCGCCCTGTATTTAATAGCATGTTGTATGTTAACTGATGGCGGGGACAACACAAAAACCTCAGATGATGTAAAACAGAGTATAAGCTACAAAGTCACTTTCTGACCACTTCTACAATGAGCAAATATGGAAGGTTTTGTTCAAATCAAAAGGGGTGCTGTCAAAAAGTGATTGAATTTAAATTGATTTAGTCCATACACTTGTGTGCATCTGAAGTGTGTGTAGCCTGTTTGTGTATTTCAAATAATAAATACCCTGATGATCAATTGGGATCAACGGACTCAATGTGATAACAATTAGATCTGTTATGTATTTCCTAATGCTAAAATATTGTGCTTAAAGTTCACATGGAATCAATCAAAACTGTGGTTTTGACCTAAATCCCTATTTTGATGTAAACTTCCATAACAGTCCAAATTGAATGGAAAGATTTTTAAGAATACAGAAATTAGTTTTTTTTTTTACCATTTCTTCAAAAGGGCAAACATTCCTGTATATACAGTGGGGCAAAAAAGTATTTAGTCAGCCACCAATTGTGCAAGTTCTCCCACTTAAAAAGATGAGAGAGGCCTGTAATTGTCATCATAGGTAACTATGACAGACAAAATGAGAAAAAAAATCCAGAAAATCACATTGTAGGATTTTTAATGAATTTATTTGCAAATTATGGTGGAAAATAAGTATTAGGTCAATAACAAAAGTTTCTCAATACTTTGTTATGTACCCTTTGTTGGCAATGACAGAGGTCAAACTTTTTCTGTAAGTCGTCACAAGGTTTTCACACACTGTTGCTGGTATTTTGGCCCATTCCTCCATGCAGATCTCCTCTAGAGCAGTGATGTTTTGGGGCTGTTGCTGGGCAACACGGACTTTCAACTCCCTCCAAAGATTTTCTATGTGGTTGAGATCTGGAGACTGGCTAGGGCACTCCAGGACCTTGAAATGCTTCTTACAAAGCCACTCCTTCGTTGCCCGGGCGGTGTGTTTGGGATCATTGTCATGCTGAAAGACCCAGCCACGTTTCATCTTCAATGTCCTTGCTGATGGAAGGAGGTTTTCACTCAAAATCTCACGATACATGGCCCCATTCATTCTTTCCTTTACATGGATCAGTCGTCCTGGTCCCTTTGCACAAAAACAGCCCCAAAGTATGATGTTTCCACCCCCATGCTTCACAGTAGGTATGGTGTTCTTTGGATGCAACTCAGCATTCTTTGTTCTCCAAACACGATGAGTTGAGTTTTTACCAAAAAGTTATATTTTGGTTTCATCTGACCATATGACATTCTCCCAATCTTCTTCTAGATCATCCAAATGCTCTCTAGCAAACTTCAGACGGGCCTGGACATGTACTGGCTTAAGCAGGGGGACACGTCTGGCACTGCAGGATTTGAGTCCCTGGCGGCGTAGTGTGTTACTGATGGTAGGCTTTGTTACTTTGGTCCCAGCTCTCTGCAAGTCATTCACTAGGTCCCCCCGTGTGGTTCTGGGATTTTTGCTCACCGTTCTTGTGATCATTTTGACCCCACGGGGTGAGATCTTGCGTGGAGCCCCAGATCGAGGGAGATTATCAGTGGTCTTGTATGTCTTCCATTTCCTAATAATTGCTCCCACAGTTGATTTCTTCAAACAAAGCTGCTTACCTATTACAGATTCAGTCTTCCCAGCCTGGTGCAGGTCTACAATTTTGTTTCTGGTGTCCTTTGACAGCTCCTCGGTCTTGGCCATAGTGGAGTTTGGAGTGTGACTGTTTGAGGTTGTGGACAGGTCTTTTATACTGATAACAAGTTCAAACAGGTGCCATTAATACAGGTAACGAGTGGAGGAGAGAGGAGCCTCTCAAAGAAGAAGTTACAGGTCTGTGAGAGCCAGAAATCTTGCTTGTTTGTAGGTGACCAAAAACGTATTTTCCACCATAATTTGCAAATAAATTCATAAAAAAATCCTACAATGTGATTTTCTGGATTTTTTTTCTCATTTTGTCTGTCATAGTTGAAGTGTACCTACGATGAAAATTACAGGCCTCTCTCAACTTTTTAAGTGGGAGAACTTGCACAATTGGTGGTTGACTAAATACTTTTTTGCCCCACTGTATAAACTCAAAGTCCTATGTAGAAGGTCAACAGGATTAGCCTACAGCCAACCTATTGATTAGATTATGGAGCGACCTCATTATCTTGGGAGGAAATAAGTGAGGCCTTTGTATCACCTTTATAACCACTGAACATCTGACCTTAATATCCCAGAGTATCCAAGAGCATCCCAGAGTATCCCTCTGATCCTCAGGAGAACACTGTCAAGTAGGGCCATTGTCCTCACAACATGGTATCAACATCCCATGAAACTCATTGTTAAGTAAGATGTCATTGTCTGGATATGATGATATAATAAGGGTCCAGAGTTTCCTGACCATGTGACCTGAGTCTAACTAGGAAACGGTGCCTATAGTTTTCCCTGGTCAGGTCACATGCTCCGGAAAGACTCAGGCACCTAGCTATAATATATTGCATTTATATAGCTGATATCACTGGACCCCAGTCTCACATGCTTTACTTGGGGGTATGTCACCTCATCTATCCCATCTGAATTAACCAGAAACACATAGCCTATAGCCTAGCCACCATATCTGTACTTGGATTTCTGAGCATGAGTGGGAGCTTGCTTCAATGCTTTCACAACAACCTGGAAATAGAAATGTAATGTCTAGAATTGATATGGTCCCCTCTCTATTAAGTGGAACCGAACACCATTTCTACTCTATACATCACATCTTAATCTGAACATGTCATCCCAAAATGTTTACGCATTTAAAGATACACATTCTCACTAAGTGGTCATACTGCAGCCACCTACTACCTCTGCCTACTGCCCAGTGTATGGCTAAGTCAGCCTCTGGGCCTTCAGTTGTGTAATAAAAGCAAGACTTAAAGGACACTTAACTGCCGCTCAATGGGACTGTTATGAGACGGATGAGACCACAAAAGGCCCAGATGGGAGGATCTGACAAACAAGGACTGAGTCTCTAAGTCACCGTCTTCCCAAATCCCTGTCTAGCACTCAGTGGGGAGCCAAGACCAGAGCCAACAGCATTCTCATTCCTCTAACAAGACAGCACAACCCCACTCACTGCCACCTGTGGCAGCTAAACAGATACACCATAAGGATCAGTAACCTGGGTATTGGACGGTCTGTGAAACCAGACGGATATGGCCCCCAGACAGTAAGTTTGAAAGCCATGAACTAAACAGTGGGCCTGTGGGTGGTGATGGGGCTGGGTAATGGGACGAGGCTGGGTAATGGGATGAGGCCAGATAATGGGATGAGGCTGGACCTGGGGCTGTGGATGGAGCAGGGGCTGGGTAATGGATGAGGATTGGGCTCAGGTGATGCTGGAACAAGTGCAGGGTCTGGGGTTGGGCTGGGAGCAAGGGCAGAGTCTGAGGCATGGTCTGGGAATGTGGCTGGGCGATTGGGCTCAGCTGGAGCAGGTAGATGCAAGAATGGCACCGGAGGAGATGGCTGCCAGTTTACGGGCTCCTAAGGCAATTGTGCTATTGTGTGTGTTTTTGCAACTTATTTTGTACATAATGTTTCTGCCACCGTCTCTTATGACCAAAAAGAGCTTCTGGATATCAGGACAGCGACTACTCACCTCGTAGTGGACAAAAAAAAATCAGATGTCAGATGAGAAGGATTTACTTGAGACACCCAACAAGGCCCAAATCCCTCTCATTCAAAAGAGATATCAGGGACGTAGGTCAGGGTGCCTTGTAAGGATCCAACAGCGAGTGGTAATCTGCCTCTACCATTAGTCCTATGAGCCAACGTACAATCATTGGATAACAAAATAGACGAGCTAAGATCACGTATATCCTACCAACGGGACATTAAGAACTGTAATATCTTATGTTTCACCGAGTCGTGGCTAAACGACAACATGCATAACATACAGCTGCCAGGGTTTGCGCTGCATCGGAAAGGTAGAACAGCTGCCTCCAGTAAGACAAGGGGTGGCGGTCTGTGTAAATTTGTAAACAACAGCTGGTTCATAAAATCTTATATTAAGGAAGTATCAAGGATTTTCTCACCTGGGGTAGAGTATCTCATGATAAGCTGTAGACCACACTCTTTACCAATAATTTTCATTATATTTTTCATAGCTGTCTATTTACAACCACAAACCAATGCTGGCACTAAGAGCGCACTCAATGAGCTGTATTCCGCCATAAGCAAACAGGAAAACGTTCATCCAGAGGCGCCGCTCCTAGTGGCCAGGGACTTTAATGCAGGGAAACTTAAATCAGTTTTACCTCATTTCTACCAGCATGCTAAATGTGCAACCTGAGGAGAACAAAAACAACTCTAGAACACCTTTACTCCGCACACAGAGACACGTACAAAGCTCTCCCTCGGCCTCCATTTGGCAAATCTGACCATAATTTTATCCTCCTGATTCCTGCTTACAAGCAAAAACTAAAAAAGGTAGGAAGCACCAGTGACTCGGTAAATAAAGAAGTGGTCAGATGACGCAGATGCTAAGCTGCAGGACTGTTTTGCTAGTACAGACTGGAACATGTTCCGGGATTCTTCCGAAGGCATTAGGGATTACACCACATCAGTCACTGGCTTCATCAATAAGTGCATTGATAACGTCGTCCCCATACTGACCGCAGGTACATACCCCAACCAGAAGCCATGGATTACAGGCAACATCCACACTGAGCTAAAGGGTAAAGCTGCTGCTTTCAAGGAACGGGACTCTAACCCGGACACTTATAAGAAATCACACTATTTGTATTTATTTAACCTTTATTTAAGGTTATGCTCTCCGATGAACCATCAAACAGGAAAAGTGTCAAAGGACTAAGATTGAATCGTACTACACCGGCTCCGACGCTCGTTGGATGTGGCAGGGCTTGAAAACTTTTATAGACCACAAAGGGAAACACAGTCGCGAGCTACCCAGTGACACGAGCCCACCAGACGAGCTAAAATACTTTTATGCTCGCTTCGAGGCAAGCGACACTGAAGCATGCATGAGCGCATCAGCTGTTCCAGACGGCTGTGTGATAACCCTCTCCATAGCTGATGTGAGTAAGACCTTTAAACAGGACAACATTCACAAAGTCGCAGGGCCAAATGAATTACAGCATGTGCTGACCAACTGGCAAGTGTCTTCACTGACATTTTCAACCTGTCCCTGTCTGAGTCTGTAATACCAACATGTTTCATGCAGACCACCATAGTCCCAGTGGCCAAGAACACTAAGGCAACCTGCCTAAATGACTACTGACCCGTAGCACTAACATCTGTAGCCATGAAGTGCATGAACTGTAGCAATGGCTCACAACAACACCATTATGCCAGAAACCCTAGACCCACTCCAATTTGCATTCTGCCCCAACAGATCCACAGATGATGCAATTTCTATTGCACTCCACACTGCCCTTTCCCACCTGGACAAAAGGAACACCTATGTGAGAATGCTATTCATTGACTAAAGCTCAGCGTTCAACACCATAGTTGCCTCAAAGCTCATCACTAAGCTAAGGATCCTGGGACTAAACAGCTCCCTCTGCAACTGGATCATGGAATCCCTGACGGGCTGCCCCCAGGTGGTAAGGGTAGGTAGGCCTCATCACCGACAATGATAAGACAGCCTAGGAGGTCAGAGACCTGGCCGTGTGGTGCCAGGATAACAACCTCTACCTCAATGTGATAAAGACAAAGGAGATGATTGTGGACAACAGGAAAAGGAGGACCGAGCACACCCTCATTCTCATCGACATGGCTGTTGTGGAGCAGGCTGAGAGCTTCAAGTTCCTTGGTGTGCACATCACCAAACTACCATGGTCCAAACACACCAAGACAGTTGTGAAGAGGGCATGAAAAAGCCTATTCCCCATCAGGAGACTGAAAAGATTTGACATGGGTCCTCAGGTCCTCAAAAGGTTCTACAGCTGCACTAACGAGAGCATCCTGACTGGTTGCATCAGTGCCTGGCATGGCAACTGCTCAGCCTCCGACCGCAAGGCACTACAGAGGGCAGGGCGTATGGTCTAGTACATCACTGGAGCCAAACTTCCTGCCATCCAGGACCTCTATACCAGGTGGTGTCAGAGGAAGGCTCTAAAGATTGTCAAAAGACTCCAGACACCCTAGTCATAGGCTGTTCTATCTGCTACCGTACGGCAACCGATACCGGGGCACAAAGTCTCGGTCCAAAAGGCTTCATAACAGCTTCTACCTCCAAACCATAAGACTCCTCAACACCTAATCAAATGGCTACCCAGACTACTTGCATTGCCCCCACCCCCTCTTTTACACTGCTGCTACTCTCTGTTTATTATCTATGCATAGTCACTTTAACTCTACCTACATGTACATATTACCTCAACTAACCGGTGCCCCCGCACATTGACTCTGTACCGGTACCCCCTATATATAGCCTCGCTACTGTTATTTTACTGCTGCTCTTTAATTTCTTTTTTGACTTATATATTTTTTACTTAACACTTATTTTTCTTAAAACTGCATTGTTGTTTAAGGGCTTGTAAGTAAGCATTTCACTGTAAGGCCTACACCGGTTGTATTCGGTGCATGTGACAAATGTCCAGGTTGAATTTATGTGCTCTGACTGTAAAGGTGTGAATTTATACACATATGACCTTCTTCTGCACAGCCTGGTTTTATGCGTGTTCTTAGAGGGAATACTCACCAGCACCGGTAGAAGGGTGAACAAAACACACGTCTACAGTATTAACACAAATTCTAACAATAAAAATAGGGTATTCATTTCCTCTTCATTCAACATACCATTCATAAACCTGTAGAATTGACAAACCATTATACATCCATCAACCTACTACCACACTGCAGATGATATCACTACAATCCCACAAATCCTCATCAGGCCAACAGGAGTCAAATGAGGACCCACACTGAATGGAGCAGGTGGAAGGGCTGTTGTTGTCATAAAGGAGTAACAAATGGGGGCTCTGGGTGATACAATGAATACAGTCAAAGAGGAAGCATGTATTTGAGGCTAATGTATGTAGCAGCCCAACTGTCATCTAGCCTACGGCTGGTGTCAGAGATAAAATATTGTGCGGCCAAGTGTAGCCTGCAGTGTGGAGCACTAGGTTGTGTAACTCTGGTGTACAATGAAATAACAGTGCCCCATTTCAAGGTTGTAATGTTTGTATTTTTCACGACAGCATAAACTAGGACGTCACTTGTGATGTCGTCATCGCTACTAACGAACACATCATATGATGAAATAGCCAGCCAGTCTCCATCCCTCAATAAATCAAATAGGCCAATTAATATAGCCTACCATCCGTCCTATTCGCAATTAAATACGATCATTATTCACTCTACACACATATAGCATATTTATTTTCTGCCTAGGTCGAAAAGGTCTTGATTACAAATAATACTGCGACACTGTAGCAATTAAAGGGTGGAGTGGCGTTTCAATCACGGGACCGCTACTTTGTACCACCGTCTATTCCCGTCGTAAATCGGTGCACACTAATGACTGTAGTTATATGAAGGCGCATACAGACACAGAACGAGTAAACAGCGAAATTACCGCTATCACGTTCACGAAGGTTGTCTTTCCCGAATACTGCAGACCGACCAGTGTCAATTCCATCTCTTCCTTCCAAAATAGCTGCTTGAACCAGTCCAACAGCTTGTTAAAGAGGGCTATCATCTTGAGAGAGCTGGTAGCAAAATATCAGCTGACTGGCTGTCTTCACCGCCGCGGCGCTCAAAGGTCTTTAATTTTCGGTCTTTAAAAATCGCAATATAAACGGCGGTGTTTTGACTTTACGCCTTTTAATGAATGACAATCGCTTTGAAGCCTCGTATTTTCCTGAGGTCGGCTTTGCTTTGCTTCACTTCTTTCCTTCCTCATTGGGTGGGGTTTTAGATCCACTCACAGCTGATCCGCGAAACAATGCGCTGAGGGGCGCTTTGGGGAAAGATTCAACGGGTCCAGCTTAGTTGCGATCCACTCACGAAAATGCGCCCTCTGCCGATTGATAAAATAGCTGCATATTACAAAAAAAATATTACATTTTGTGACAAAGCAGATTCATCAACACATTTCTCATATACATGTAAAAAAAAAAATATATATATATATATATATATATACTGCCAATACAAAAATAACAAGTGTATTAATATAGACTATATAATTCATATTTTACCAATTGTTTTTTTTTAAACATCAATCTTGAGTTTTACTACACGAATCTGCTGATGACAGTCTCAAGTTGAATCTGTCCAACAGGGAAGTCAAGTGACATCGGTAAATTCTGGTTTCCATTAGTTACCACAGCCACAAAGTCAAATTGTCTATAGGCCTATCATAAAAGTTTATGAAAACAAACATTTAGGTTGGGGTTAGGCATAAGATTTGCAGTGTGATTAAAGTTATGTTTAAAATATGATTTTAAGAAGATAAATGGTAGAAATTGGCGGAGGTGGTTATGACTTTAAGGCTGTGGTAACTAGTGACGACCGCAAATTCTCAAACAGCAGGCAAGTGGGAAAGGTTGCTTGGTCGACACCAAGCTAAATATGAACGAGACAATAGATCTGTAAAAAATAAAATAATAAAAAAATAACATTTTTAAACGGTGAGTTCAAGATCACTGTTTGAAATATGACGTTTCCTTATGATCTTATGAAATCTAGCTAGCTATACCTGTTAAAGGTAGAACAGCTAAGTTAGGGTCCTAGCCAATTAGCTAGCTAACGTTAGCATTGTTTATTTGTTTACCCCACTGCTGTCGCTGGCACACTCACTGTATGATAAAGGTAAAACGACAACGTTAGAATAACATAAATATATACAATGGTTAGATTGACATCGAGTTGAACTTAGTAACGTTAGATGCGTTCTGTACATTGTGGATTTCTAAGGAAATATTTATCTGCCTGTTTAGCTTCTGTCCAACGTTCTTTTTTTAACCTCTCAATTGTTTGTTGATATTGTTCACACATGCAAATTACTACTTATTGCACACAGTTCACATGGGCCTCTGAATGCATGTGTTGACATTGACACGGTGTCTGTTTTGACCACAGTCCAATGCCATGTTCAGCCAAATAATCAGGATTGTTTGTGTATCTTCTGTCTGGGGCTTTGGAAGTGCTGTCTTACCAACCTCTTCTACTTCAAACAGGGAAGACAATATGAGTGACGCAGCTGCAACCGGAAGGCTAGAGGCACTGTCCTCCTAAATTAACTGTTGACTGAAATCAGTTGGACCATATTGTTTGCCATGGGCACCACACTGAGTGAGCCTTGCATCTACGACAAGCTGTCTGAGAGCATCGATATTCTCCGCCAGTCGGGGTATCGCTATGGCATGTCAGAGAGGGAGATCGAGAAGTTTATCAAACAAGTCTTGGAGACCAACGAGCCTCGAAGAGATCCACCACAATTCCCCATCCTTCGAGCCACCATCAAGGTAAGATGCGCACACACACACACTCATGTAAGAACATACACAGGGACTGTCTAAAATGCACTTGCCCATCGGGAAAGTCAGGAGTATTTTTGGGTTGCCCAAAGATTGATTGATTGCTTGCAGAAAAATCTAAAGTGGATATTTGCACCTACATGGGAGGAACCAAAAAGAACAGACTGCTAGAATTCTTTGCATTTTGTTTGTTATCAGTAAAACACAATCACCTACCCAATGGGGAAACCACAGAGCAGGCTCATCTTGCAAGATTGCTCAGGTCACTTGCCCTGGTCAATAAGGCAACCCTTAATATCAATCCCTGCATTGATGAACCATCCTCTCACTAGTTCCTCTTTTTCCATACTGTAGTTTGTGGTAGCAGTAGGCTTTCTGGTGGTGGTGGTGCTGGCCTTCACCTATCCCCAGACTCGGCCCCAGCTAGGTGTGACGTACACGGGGGGACATAACTGGTCCTCCCCCCTCAGCCACATCAGACTGCTGGCTCTGCCCATTGCCAAGAAATACAACCTGCAAGGTACAGTAAGTCTAAAACACCATTTTAGACACTATTCATAGTTGTTCACTATAGACAATGGGTCTTTGTTCCTAGCCAGTGTGTGTAACAGCAGCTTCTCTCTCTCCTGTAGGTTTCCATGAGTGGTGGAGTGCAGGGGCTCTGCGACAGGGCCTGGTCAACTGTTCTGGCTGTGCTGAGGTGTCCTCTGTGTTGGAGGTCCCTGAGACACTCAGAGAGTCTGCAGCCATGCGCAGAGGTCCACAGCCTGTGCTGCTCAAGGTACGACCACCACTAACAATAAAGAAAGACTGAAAAACAACAATTTCCCTGAAAGTGAGGGTCAAGTCTGCTCATTGTTTACGGATCCACCACAGAATGATCTTTATTGAGCTAGTTCATTTAGCTAACATCAGCAGTTAGTCTCGCGGCTGTGCCTGACATATGTCCTCTGTCTTTATGTAGGGTGGGGAGTCTCTGTGTCTGCAGAGGCAGCAGCTAGAGGAGCTCTTCTCAGCCCACTCCAGCTCCATGAGTATACTACTGGAGGAAGATAACCTACTGTCACATGATGAGGGTTTTCCACAGGGCCCCGCAAACTTTACTCTGCTCTGGTACATTTACATTACATTTGACATTTTAGACATTTAGCAGATTGGGAAATGAATACCCGCCAAATGCGGGTAGATTTTGGCATTGGCGGGTAAAAATATCACCAGCCACATTGGCGGCTGGTCACACAGCATTTGGGAACATTTTTTAAATATGTATTTAAATGTTATTTTAAACCGAAGCCCAAATGTAGAAGTTGGTCAAATTGACGTGAAAGGCTACTAAAGTGTGGCTTTGTCCTCATGTTTCTTGGCTAGTTGTTCAATATTATTTTGTGTTTTCTGCAACTGTCTGACACAGAGATTCTCAATCTCATCCCTGACAGATACTGAGTGCTGCCACCACAGTAATGGCCTGCCCTTAAAGGGGCAGCTGAAAAATTGTCACCTAATCACTCAAATATTTGGGGGTACATTGTGCTTGATTGAGCATGGAACACTGCAAAAACCTTTTTATTCATAAATGTTTAGTCATGTCTTATCATTAAGACAGTCACACAATTAATTAATTGTGCTCCTGAATTTATTTGTGTGCTCATAAATAAACATATGTACCCTGAAGTAATAATAATTAACAAGTCGTATCACTCAGAATTTTGTGGCAGGGAAGGCACTTGTTGATTGTTGATTTTCAGTTGTAGAATTGTTACTTTTTACTATTGTATCTAAATGATTTATTTGACATACATTGGTTAAAAGACAGGTCACAAAAATGAAATTGAATTCAGCAATATTCCACATTACAAAGCATACTCATCTGTCATTTGTGATTATGATGAAAAACACTTAGGCTGGTAAGAAAATAAGAGTGACTGGTAGATTTGTTTTGATCTGCATGCCACAGTGGCCATTGGAACAAAAAGTACAATTTCCACCCTGGGTCTTATCTAGAGTGACTTAGAGGAGCAATTAAGGTTTAAGTGCCTTGCTCAAGGGCACATCGATTTTTCACCTAGTTGGCTCTGGGATTCAAACCAGAGACCTTTCTGGGATACAGGCACAACGCTCTTAACCGCTAGGCTACCTGGTGTGTGTGTGTGTGCGTGCATATGTAGATAAACACAGGCACACAACTACACACACATGCAGTGCATTTGGAAAGTATTCAGATCCCTTCCCTTTTCCACATTTTGTTACATTAGACTTATTATAAAATTGAATAAATTATTATTTTTTTCCTTAGCAATCTACACACAATACCCCATGATGACAAAGTGAAAACAATGTTTGCAAATGTTAAACAGATACCTTATTTCCATAATGATTCACACCCTTTGCTATGAGATTTGAAAGTTGAAAGTTTCCATTGAACATCCTTGCTGTTTCTACAACTTCATTGGAGTCCACTTGTGGTAAATTCAATTGATTAGACATGAATTGGAAAGGCACACACCTGTTTATATAAGGTTACACAGTTGACAGTGTATGTCAGAGCAAAAACCAAGCCATGAGTTTGAAGGAATTGGCCGTAGAGCTCTGAGACAGGATCTGGGGAAGAGTACCAAAACAATGTCTGCAGCATTGAAGGCCCCCAAGAACACAGTGGCCTCCATCATTCTGAAATGGAAGAAGTTTGGAACCACTAAGACTCTTCCTAGAGGCCCCGCCCGTCCAAACTGAGCAATCGCGGGAGAAGGGCCTTGGTCAGTTCCTCTGTGAAGATGGGAGAACCTTCCAGAAACCCAACCATCTCTGCAGCACTCCGCCAATCAGTCCTTTATGGTAGAGTGTCCAGATGGAAGCCACTCTTCAGTAAAAGGCACATGACAGCCCCCTTGGAGTTTGCCAGGCACCTAAAGGACTCTGAACATGAAAAGCAATATTCTCTGGTCTGATGAAACCAAGATTAAACTCTTTGGCCTGAATGCCAAGTGTCATGTCTGGAGGAACCCAGGCACCATCCCTACGATGAAGCATGGGGGTGGCAGCATCATGCTGTGGGGATGTTTTTCAGCGGCAGGGACTGGACGACTTGTCAGGATTGAGGGAAAGATGAACGACGCAAAGTACAGAGAGATCCTTGATGAAAACCTACCCTGGACATCCTACTGGGGCAACAGTTCACCTTCTAACAGGACAGCGACCCTAAACACACAGCCAATACAATGCAGGAGTGGCTTCGGGCAAGTCTGAATGTCCTTGAGTGGCCCAGCCAGAGCCCGGACTTGAACCCGATCGAACACCTCTGAAGAGACCTGACAATAGCTGTACAGCAACCTGACAGAGCTAGAGAGGATCTGCAGAGAAGACTGGGAGAAACTCCCCAAATACAATTGTGGTGTCATACCCAAGAAGACTCAAGGCTGTAATCACTGCTAAAGGTGCTTCAATAAAGTACCTACTAATGGGTCAGACTACTTATGTAAATGTGATGTTTAAAAATAAACATGCATTAGCAAAAATCTCTAACCTGTTGGCTTTGTTGTTATGGGGTATTGTGTGTAGATTGAGGGGAATATATATTTTTTTTAGAATAAGGCTGTAACGTAACAATGTGGGGGGAAAATCAAGGGGTCTGAATACTATTTCTGACTGCACTGTAATGAGCATGACTTGGTCACTTTAAAAACAGGTCTCCAAGGAAAGAAAACAAGGAAGCATTTCTGTTATTCTCATCTGACTAAATCACCTCTCCTCCGCCCTCCACTCCTTAGGAGGTTTGCATCTGGTGCCAGAGAGAAGGTGTTGAGGTGGCTGTTCCCCAAAGCTGAGCTATGTCCTCTACTGGATAGCGCTGGGACAACACTGCAGCGTTGCATGGTTACACATAATGCCAACTCTCAGAGCAGAGTGAGTCTGGCCTCTAACACAGCCCAAATATACAAACATGCATGTTTGTTGTTATGGTGTTTGGTGTGATTCAGCAGCATGTTGGTACAGTGGTATTGTGTGTGTTTTAGGGGGTGCGTGTGCTGGGCTGGCTGGTGGTAGGAGAAGGGCTACCCACGGTTCGAGTGGTCCCTGTCCACCGCTGTCAAAAACACTGTAGCTCCTTCAACCTCTGGCTGGGACCGGGAGATATGGGTGAGAACACAAACGTACTTACACGTATACTGTGTTTATTTTTTAGTTCATTATTTGAATATGGTGTGTTTGTGCTAGAGGTTGACCGATTAATCGGAATGGCCAATTTAATTAGGGCCGATTTCAAGTTTTCATAACAATCGGCATTTTTGGACACCGACTATGGCCGATTACATTGCACTCCACGAGGAGACTGCGTGGCAGGCTGACTACCTGTTATGCGAGTGAAGCAAGGAGCCACAGTAAGGTGCTAGCTAGTATTAAACTTACCTTGTAAAAAACAATCAATCTTAACATTCACTAGTTAACTACACATGGTTGATGATAATACTAGTTTATCTAGCTTGTCCTGCATTGCATATAATCGATACGGTGCCTGTTAATTTATCATTGAATCACAGCCTACTTATTTAACAAAAGTGCATTTGTGAAAAAAGCACTATCGTTGTACGAATGTACCTAACCATAAACATCAATGCCTTTCTGAAAATCAATACACAAGTATATATTTTTAATAATATTGCCTGCTAACATGAATTTATCTAGGGAAATTGTGTCACTTCTCTTGCGTTCATTGCACACAGAGTCAGGGTATATGCAACAGTTTGGGCCGCCTGGCTCGTTGCGAACTAATTTGCCAGAATTTTACATAATTATGACATTGAAGGTTGTGCAATGTAACAGCACTATTTAGACTTATGGATGCCACCCGTTAGATAAAATACGCAACGGTTCTGTATTTCACTGAAAGAATAACCGTTTTGTTTTTGAAATAATAGTGTCCGGTTTTGACCATATTAATGACCTAAGGCTCATTTCTGTGTGTTATTCTGTGTGTTATTCTGTGTGAAATACTAATGGTATAGAGAGAGAGTCCTATAATAACTACAACCTAAAACTTCTTACTTGGGAATATTGAAGACTCATGTTAAAAGGAACCATCACCTTTCATATGTTCTGAGCAAGGAACTTAAACGTTAGCTTTTTTACATGGCACGTGTTGCACTTTTACTTTCATCTCTAACACTTTGTTTTTGCATTATTTAAACCAAATTGAACATGTTTCATTATTTATTTGAGACTAAATTTATTTAATTTATGTATTATATTAAGTTAGTAAGTGTTCATTGGTCATTCAGTATTGTTGTAATTGTCATTATTATAGATGTATATACTTTTTTTTTAAACGGCCGATTTAATTGGTATCTGCTTTTTTTGGTCCTCCAATAATCAGTATTGGCGTCGAAAAATCATAATCGGTGGACCTCTAGTTTGTGCTAGGCTGTAACAAAATCCTTTTTTAAAAACTTTTGTTTATAGACCTATACAAGTTTGCATTTAGTTTGACCTTTGTGCTTTGACCCTGCCAGTATATGCTGACCCGCGCTACTGGCAGATGGAGCTGTTCCCCGGCCGAGACCAGAACATTGTTTGTGACGGTTCCACTTTCTGAGGGAGGAGAGGAAAAACTGAACGAGACAGAATGGGAGTAAAGGGGAGGAGGATGGAGGGTTTGGACTTGCCATCCAGAACTCTTAAACCCTCACTCCAGTCCAGACTTCTTACTGGCTGAGAATATATCACTTCCTGTGATTGGACCTTTTAACTGTCCCTTGTAGGCTTGTCCCACCCTCCTCTCTAGGTCTGGAAAAGTATACTTTCCACAGGCACAAAAGAGACTGAAGAGTTTCCCCTAATACTACACGCATCCCTAGCCCCTACTGTTCTCTTGCCTAATACCAAACCAATCCCTAAACCTCACCCCTCTCTGGCCTAATATCAAACTCATCTCTAGCCCCTACCTGTGCCTCTTCATTGATATCCCTTCACAGATCTGCGGTAACTGGATGATTATAATCAGGGAGGGACCACACAGGGAGATGTGTGTTGGTTAGGAAGAGGCTGGAACGTTCTCCCATGCAGCCCAAAGAAGAGAAATGGAGAGGGTGACTGAACAAATTTTTTGGAACATCAGAAGGCCTTTGCTCCTATGCTGTGTTCAGTTGGAATGTTCAAGATTATTTCGGTTATGTATTTTTTTTTGCGATCAAATCACATCCAGAATTGGACAGTTTTGCAGTGCTGTCCTCCCTCATCTACTCACTTATGAACTGGTCTGTATTCATCTAAATTCAACATGTCGCTGCTAGTGTAACAATGACAGTTGGTTAGGAGGATGTGTAAAATAGATTTCGACATTTAAGGTGAATTGCTTTTGATAACAAAGTGCAGAAATTGTATTTAATATATAGTTGACGGTAAGTGCTTGTGCCATAATTTTAAGTGCTGTATGTTAATGTTCTTTTCACTTATTGTTTTGTCTCTGCTTTTGTCCCCTGTCGTCCATTCGCCCATGTAAAGCACTTTAGCTATCCGGAACTTGTTGACAATGTCATTGTTTGATGTTGTGTCACACTGTCGCCGTTCTGACATTTGATCCTGTTCTATTGCTGAACATAATATTTATACAGTTTTAATCTCTCAGAATTCACAATTTTACACAATGTCAAGATATGGCCATATTGTTAAGTTATACATTGTCACCGTTTTAAGTAAATCTGTTTTTAGACTTGTCACTTTGGTTTTCTCAATGCATCAATAACAATGTGATTATGTACTGGTAACTGCCAAAATAAAGGAAACTCTTGAGTAAATGAGGGATACAAAGTATATTGAAAGCAGGTGTGGTTCCTCAGTTAATTAAATAACATCCCATCATGCTTAGCGTCATGTATAAAAATGCCCAGTTGCCCATTATCTACCACGGCTAGAAGAAGAGATGTCAGTGACTTTGAAATAAGGGTCTCAAAGGAGCATAGGGGGTTTAAGTGGTGTGTCACCAGATCTTAACTCAATTGAATACATGGGAGATTCTGGAGCAGCACCTGAGACAGCGTTTTCCTCCAACAAAACAGCAAATTATGGAATTTCTCGTGGCAGAATGTTGCCTTCAATAGAGGTCCAGACACTTGTTGAATTTATGCCAAGGCTCATCGAAGCTGTTCTGGTGGCTCAACACCATATTAAGACACTATGTTGGTGTTTCCTTTATTTGAGAAGGTACCTGTGTATTTTCAAGGGAATTCTGTTATCAGAGCTGCTTTTATTATTTTGTCATGTTCAAATGATGTCCATGTATTGAAGCCTAAACTATTAACAGTGGTTATTACAGTTAGACTTCATGACTGGGGATGTATTGGCATGTACTACTGCCATATTGTGTATATATACATACTGTGAATGCAACTGTTCTTTGGTAGTACACATATCCAATTCCCTTTGTATGAACTCTGAGGATAGTGCCAAAAATGTCCTTATTTGAGTCAGTTTTCTGGGTGGATAACCCAGTCTGAAACCCAGTTGGGTGGTGTTTGATCTCTTTACTCGAAGCCCAGTTGGGTGGGTGAGATCTTTATCATTGTCTTTGCTGCTCAAAGTATATTTGTGGTTCAAGTCCCTCAGCTTTCACCAACCGCTATCATCTCCTTCCTAATCCTGAAACATTTGCCTTGAGTTCAAGCTTGCCTTTTTCTTATCACGCCTTACTTAGAGTATGTTAAATTATTCTTATTTTTTTCTGTTAGCAAGGTTAAGACTACTACTAATGTTGTCCTTCAAGCAGGCTGCACTGGATACTTTGATGAAAACAGGCTGGCTTTAAAGCTGCAATATTTAACTTTCTGGGCCACCTGACCAAATTCACATAGAAATGTGAGTTATATATCTGTCATTCTCATTGAAAGCCAGTCTAAGAATTGGTAGTAGAGCTGTTATGTGCTGGATTTCTATTCTTCCCATTCTTACATTTTGTTTGTGTGCCTTTTACTTTCAGTTTGTACACCAGCTGAAAATACAATTAAGACAATTCAACTTGTTTAAATTGGCTTTGAATAATAGCTTTGTGTGATCAAATTGCAATGTGAGTCAAGGTTTACACACACAACCAAAACAAGTGTGTGTGCGTACGTGTGCGTGTCTAATAGGTGTCATGGAAATCCACACTGATTTGACCATTGTATTTTCAGATATCCCTTGATAAAATGAGACCTTATAAAATGTGCAATAATCTGTGTTGGATTGTAATCAGAGAGCATTATATCAAATAGTTTGATTTTCTGCACTCTTGTCAGATGCTGAATGTTTATATAATGTTTATAAATAAATGTTTTCTGCTCTACTGTGTGCTGTGTTGCTTGTCAGTTATATGCAGAGATTGACAAAAAGTAAGTACTTTCAGGGCTTTTTCCTATGTGGCTACTGCTACATATTTTCAAGAAGTAAATGTTCACCTTTTACATATCTGAACAGCCTGCAGAAATTGCTGATCCTAAAAAGTATATATAACCAGTCCTACGCACCCCGGGAACAACACCATTGAGGTCAGTACGACAAAAACTGACCCTAGATCAATCTGGTGACTGGTGGTGTAATGATCCAACTCGTTTACATACCATTCATGTTCCCGGGTGCTTCTGTGGTGCCTGGTGCATGGCGGTCTGCTGGAGGTGAGTATCCCAGTTTGCGCTGCAACTTGTCAAACCGAGGGAGAGATGGGATATAAAAATGGGGGATATGGAGGGGAAAAATAAAGAGCTTGTGATTTTCTGGATTTCTTTAGCGTTTGAGAAGAAATATCAAGAAATAGAAAACGCTTTGTTAGGGATCGATTATCGGCGTTACCGATGGGAGTAACCCGGTTGCGTTGCAAATGTCTGATTCAAGCGCAAACGTGTTGTAGTGAATGAGGCCTGGTTGTATTTCTACTGCCGTGCGCCTTAGCTATTTAGCTAGTTAGTCACGTCAAAAAAACATATTGTAAGCGTAGTCAAAGTTGTGGCGCTAGCTATTTACTATTAGGGTAATTTATGGTGTTATGTGACTTAGTTGGCGAAGGAAATGTGTTTGTTGAAGTTAAAGCTAGCCATAGCACCAATAGCCAGCCAGCTAACTTTACCTTTCAGTGTAATGGCGACGTTAGCTTACTTGATGCCTAGCTGTCACTCGACCTCTAGCCTGTTGGTTAAGCAGTTAACTTAGCTTGCCATTTGAAATTGACTTGAGTCCACATTTCTTCTTGACTAATTAACTATAGGATTCATGGCATATTGTTATACTATATTCCCAGTAATTATTGACTCGGATGAAAGCTAACGTTAGCTGTGTGGTCTGCTTAGTGGAGTTAGGTCCGCTACAGTAACCAGCTGTAGAATAAGGAATTTAACCATTCACAAACCTCTCATTACCAACAAAGAACCCATCTAAACCGGTACAGTGACAATTAGCTCTAGTGTAGATAGATCCCTGTAGTATATACTGAGTGTACTTGTTCGATATTACTGCACTTTCGGGGCTAGAAACAAAAGCATTTTGCTACACCCGCAATAACATATGTTAAACACGTATGTGATTTGAGTGGAGAAAAAAATAGGAATGCGTTCCAAATACTGAGTTCACCCCACTTTGCCCTCAGAACAGCCTCAATTCGTCAGGGCATGGACTCAACAATGTGTCGAAAGCGTTCCACAGGGATACTGGCCCATGTTGACTCCAATGCTTCCCAAAGTTGGCTGGATGTGCTTTGGCAGGTAGACCATTCTTGATAAACACAAACTGTTGAGTGTGAAAAACCCAGCAGTATTGAAGTTATTACCACCCTGTTTAAAGACACTTAAATCTTTTGCTCCTGAGTGGTGCAGCCATCTAAGGCAGTGCATCTCAGTGTTAGGTGCTTCACTAAAGACACCGTTGTTCGAATCCAGGCAGTAGCACAACCGGCCGTGCGTCGTTTGGGTTTGGCCAGTGTAGGCCGTCATTATAAATAAGAATTTGTTCTTAACTGACATGCCCAGTTAAATAAAGGTTCACCCTCTGAATGGCACACATACACAACCGGTCTCAAGTCTTTAAAAAAACTTTAACCTGTCTCCTCCCCTTCATCTACACTGATTTTAAGTGTCATCAATGAGGGATCATAGCTTTTCCCTGAATTCACCTGGTCAGCCTGTCATGGAAAGAGCCGGTGTTCCTAATCTTTTGCAACACTCGGTGTACACTAATACAGCAAATGTATGTGGACACCTGCTCGTCGAACATCTCATTCCAAAATTACAGGCATTAATGTGGTGTTGGTCCCCTTTGTTGCTATAACAAGGCTTTCCATTAGATATTGGAGCATTTAAAAAATATATATTTATTTAACTAGACAAGTCAGTTAAGAACAAATTCTTATTTTCAATGATGGCCTAGGAACAGGGTTAACTGCCTTGTTCAGGGGCAGAACAACAGAGATAGAAAGACAATAGTTGAACAGTTTTGAACAAATTGATTTCTTCCAAAATGAAGAAGCACTTTCAGTTTCTCTTAGCTAGCAAATACAGCTAGCTAGTGTAGCCTACTGAAACACCCTGCTCAAACAGAGGGATGCTATGTTAGCTAGCTGGCTATGACTTTCCAACACAACACTGGAACTCTTCCAACTCAAGGTAAGCTTTTGGTGTTACTAATTTATTGCCACTGGGGCCTGCCTGTGTAACTGCTTACTGACTACGCGAACGTTACTGCATGATTGTAGCGGGTTTACTAACGCGTTAGTTCTATTAGCTATGCTGACTATGACATTGCTTTAGCTAATATGGTGACAACGATGTACAGTAGCTGTGTAGCGGTTTGTCTTTCAACTGGTCACATACCGCTGATGTGTTGTGTATTAAAGTCCAGAAGGTAAGAGAAAGGAATACAACGTGGCTGCTATGAAAGTGTACTCTGTTTACGTGTGATCAGGGGTGTATTTGTTCCTCCGATTCTGTTAAAACTATTCTTAACCGGAACAAAACAGGGATAAACATACCTGAATTTGTCAAATAGAAACTCTCGTTTGCAACTCTTGGATGATAATGATTACACCCTATACCAGCTAGATGCAGGCAAGAGTGTGTCTCTTGACCTGTGTCTACCTAAACTTTCAATAATAGCACAGGACAACCGGATGGCCATAAACCCTTGTAGAAACTTGATCATAAGCAGATAGCTATGTCCATTGACAGTAAAATAAATCCCCCCCACCCATAGACTCATCTTCAACCTATCCTAGGTGCATACACATAATAGTGTATGCACCTGAGTGTCTAGGCCAGCCACGTTTTGGGAACGCATCACTCACCTCCCTTTCTCTTCATTGAGGTGTCAAGCTACCACACAACCGCTAGGTCATCATCACTGCATTGAGGTCACATCAGCTGACCCAGGGAATATAACCTTGCTACAGAGCAAGATGTTAGGACAGTAGCTACATAATAAACAACACAATGCAGCAGTACACAGGATTGCTGGGGATCCTCCATAGTGTGTGTGTGTGTGTAGTAGGAGAGTGTCAGCTCATAGCAACTGCCTGTCTCGGCAATGGAGTTTCAGTAGCTATGTGTCTCTGTCTCTCTCTTATTGTCAGAAAGAGCATCTGAAGCTGAGCAGAAGGATGGAGAGTTTGGGATTGCAGGCTGTTGCCCTCAGTGATGGCTCCACAGCCTACATTGAACAAGCCATCAAAGGTGACAAACTCACACGTTCACACACTGCAAAAAAATTCTGAAATGCACAACTCAAAGCTAACATTTACATGTTCACCAGTATGAGTATGTATGACTGCCACTGATATCAACAATATACTGATTTCATCAGATGGCAACCTAGTGGAAGGCGATACTATTCAGTTGGAGGATGGTACTACAGCCTACATTCAGCAGGTTACTGTACAGCAGAAAGGTCAGTGTACACCCTCAGAACAACATGTCTGCCGGAGGGTTTGTGAATAACCTTTTATGTGTTCTGTGAGCTCATACCTCTCCTGATGATGTTTTCCTGTCGTCTCCCCAGAGCCCCTGCCCTTTGAGGACGGCCAGGCAGTGCAGCTGGAGGACGGGACCACGGCATACATCCACCACACACCCAAAGGTATATTAGCATCTAACCAGATGCTGTATTCACCACTCTAGGAAAGGTTGGCTTGTTGAAGCAATAGGGTGGTCATCATCATCTTGTTTTATCATTATCCAGCCACACATCAGTTATTATTACTTCTGCAAAGGATGGAAGGGAAGTCATCTCAAACATTTTCAAAGAGGACCATCTAACCTCTTACCCCTGCAGACGGGTATGATCCCAGTGCGGTGGAGGCGGTGCAGCTGGAGGATGGCAGCACGGCGTACATCCACCACCCCTCGGGCCTGCAGACTGGCAGCACCATCCTGACTTTGCAGCCAGGGGGTGGCCTGGAGGAGCTAGCTACAGACGACACCGTGGACACAGACACCATCACCACCCTGGAGAACTACGCCAAGGTCTCGCTCTTTTCCTGCTGTTGTATCACTCATGTGTTCTGTCACTCACGGTTTCCTGTAAATTATTTTTTAGTTATTTTTCTTGAACGCTCAGTCCCCCCCCCCATGTGTCTTTCTCTCTCACAGATACTATGCAGTTCTACTTCTGGTGGAATAAGTCATGTTGTACTTTTAATCAATATAATGCTCTCAAACTCTGTTCTCCCCTGTTTTCTCCCCAGATGACGGGGTCTGAGGTGGAGGTGGATGAGACCATGAGCAGTACCAATGGACTGCAGGACATAGAGCCTATTGTACAGGTGATGGGGTCGTGGGGTTCCCCTAAGGGTCAGCAGACGGCTGAGAAGACATTCCGCTGTGACTACGAGGGCTGTGGACGTCTCTACACCACAGCACACCACCTCAAGGTACCACACACACACCCTCTACAGCACACACTGACCCTCTGACCACAGTACCCCACCTTAAGATACCACACACATACACCCTCTACAGCACACACTGACACTCGGACCACAGTACCCCACCTTAAGATACCACACACACCCTACAGCACACACTGACACTCGACCACAGTACCCCACCTTAAGATACCACACACATACACCCTCTACAGCACACACTGACACTCGGACCACAGTACCCCACCTTAAGATACCACACACATACAGTGGCAAGAAAAAGTATGTGAAGCTTTTGGAAATACCTGGATTTCTGCATAAACTGGTCATAAAATTTGATCTGATCTTTGTCTAGGTCACAACAATAGACAAACACAGTCTGCTTAAACTAATAACACTCACACAATTATCTTTATTGAACACACAGTGTGAACATTCACAGTGCAAAATCCTTTGGCAGCAATAACCTCAACCAAATGTTTTCTGGAGTTGCGGATCAGACCTACACAGCGGTCAGGAGGAATTTTGGACCATTCCTCTGTACAAAACTGTTTCAGTTCAGCAATATTCT